>NC_092082.1:48503755-48800816 GCF_043229965.1 Drosophila suzukii
GGTCACAGCCACACTAGGGACCTCAACCCAGACTAGACTAGTGAACAGAGGCACCCCGCAAGAAGGTGTACTATCACCCCTCTTGTGGAATATCGCAGTAAATAAACTACTGCGGATTCTGGAGGGAGGAGGTTGTAAGGTCGTGGCATACGCAGACGACGTCGCCATCATCTTTAATGGAAAATATCCACAAACACTTTGCTATCTTATGACCGCTAAACTTAAAATACTATCGGAATGGACGATAGCGAACGGACTCGGGGTAAATCCCTCGAAAACGGAACTTGTTCTATTTACAAATAGGTACAAAATTCCACAACTTAACCCACCCATTTTAAACAATTGTAATCTTGTAATCTCTCTTTTAGCGATCACGCCAGGTACATGGGGTTAGTACTAGATAAACGCCTCAAATGGGGCTTAAACAACCAAGAGAGAACCAAAAAAGCGACTATTGCACTTTACTCCTGTAAAAAAGCAATCGGGCTAAGATGGGGCATGTCCCCAAGAATAGTTAACTGGATATACACAGCGGTAGTCAAGCCAATCCTACTGTACGGAGTGGCTCTGTGGTGGACCGCCTTGCACAAACAATGCATACTGACTCCTCTAAACAAAGTACAGCAAATGGCGGCTTTGTGTATTAGTGGAGCCCTTCGAACCACCCCGAATGAAGCGCTGAATGCGATCTTGAACCTCCCTAGCCTGGACTTAGCAGGCATGGAAAGAGCCAAATCGGCAGCTATTCGACTGAGGGACCCAGGGCAGTGGAAAGCCCAATTTGATGGCCATGCTAAAATTCTCCAGCATGATAAATCGATTCCAAAGATCACGGATCTATGCAAATCCATTGAATATAGTCACACACCCTTTGAGGCACTGTTTCCTGATAGAGGGGAATGGGAACAGGGCCGACCGGGCACGACGGACGCAATCTGTTTCTATACAGATGGCTCCAAATTAGAAGGACACGTTGGCGAAGGTGTATACTCCGAACAATTAGATATCAGTAAGTCATTAAGGCTCCCGGACCACTGTAGCGTCTTTCAGGCGGAGGTCCACGCTATAAAAGAAGCACTAACCTGTTTAGGGAACTTTAGCCTCCAAAGAGGACACCTAAACATATAAAGTGACAGCCAAGCGGCTATTAAATCGATCTACTCGATAAACACCAGCTCCCGTACAATAGCAGACTGTCGCAGATCTCTCCAAGAGATGGCAAATCAGTTTACTATCAACCTAATATGGGTTCCGGGTCACCGGGACATCGTAGGCAACTGCATAGTGGACGAATTAACCAGGCAGGGCACCACCAAGCCTCTCCTCCCAGGAGAGGAAAATGTCGGTATGCCCATGGCTACTTGCAAGCTAAACATAAAAAACCACTTCAACACACTAGCCAACACCCACTGGCAAAACGCACCACAGTGTCGCATCTCTCACCAGACATGGCCTGTGATAAACAACAAAAAAACCTCGGAGTTACTCAAACTCATCCGCACAGAGTGTGGCATGTTGATTCGAGCTCTTTCAGGCCACTGGCTTGTTGGCGCACATGCCGGCAGGCTAAAAGCCCCGCAAAATGGTTTCTGCAGAAGTTGTAGGGATGAGGAAGAAGTGGAAAGGGCAGAACACCTTCTCTGCTTCTGCCCAGCCCTATGCAGACTCAGACTGAAACACTTAAGAAGCCCCTTCATCGACGATCTTACCGAAATATCGGAGATTAATCTCAAAAGCATAAGTGCCTTTATTAAATCTTCCGGGTGGAAGACATGCTGATCAGCTTAACACAGGCTGAAACTACTAGAAACGGGACCCTAGAGACGGAAAAAACGAGATCATGCGGTATCACAATGGAGGTCTAAGTGTGTCGGACTATAGTCCGACAGCCGCCCTAACCTAATCTAACCTTTGGCTCGTACTCGAAAACCCACACGACCGACTGCTGTTTTGTTTCGGGCTCATAAGCAGCGATGGTTCATTGGTGCAGATCTTATAAACGTCTATTGGAACACTGCGATGATGAATTTAATTTCACGTAACACTTTTTATACCCGTTAGTCGTAGAGTAAAAGGGTATACTAGATTCGTCGAAAAGTATGTAACAGGCAGAAGGAAGCGTTTCCGATCCCATAAAGTATATATATTCTTGATCAGGGTCACTAGCCGAGTCGATCTAGCCATGTCCGTCTGTCCGTCTGTCTGTCTGTCTGGATGAACGCTTAGATCTCGGAAACTATAAGAGCTAGGCTATTGAGATTTGGCATGCAGATTCCTTCTTATGCAGCGCAAGATTGTTTCAGGAATGTGCCACGCCCACTCTAACGCCCATAAGCCGCCCAAACCTGTGACGCCCACAATTTTCATGCTAGATAAAAAATGTTTGCTGAAATGTATTGGTCTCGTCAATACCTATCGATTGACCCCAACATTTTCCACGCCCACTCTAACGCCCATAACGCTTAAATCTGTCTACCGCATTTTAATCTTGCTTTGCTGCTTGCATATCTCCATTTCCCTTTGGTCCCTTTAGCTGAGTAAAGGGTATCTGATAGTCGCGGTTCTCGATATATACCCTTTCTCAAAGACATGTTTATATTTACTAATACGAATGTGGTCACCCTTACGGAAATAACTTGCAACAAATATTTTCAGGTGATTATACGATGTTTTTAATATTTGTTTGTATTTCATTGGAAGAATTGACATTACTTGGAATCATTTTTATTGTTCTTTGCACTCCATTACTATATTTATTAATAAATTAATTGCTTATACATATCTGTCCAATTATATTGTCCATTGAAACTTAGCTCACGCCACACTTATTCTTTAAGAGTTCTATTAAAACGTTCAACTATTGATGCTTTTAGAGTACTGAAGGTTGAATAATGATTTATCCTATAAGTTTTCATTAATACCTTAAATTTCGAATTAAAGAATTCAGTGCCATCATCAGTTTGCAGGTTTTTTGGTGTTCCATGACCCTATTTAAGTATTCTCTCCATGGCTTGGGAAACATCATTTGCATTTTTTGATTTTAGTGCCTCACCCCAAGCATATTTCGAAAACGTGTCTATAACAGTCAACAAGTATCGGTACCCATCATTAGATTTTGAAAAGGCTCCCATTTCAACCAAATCTGCTTGCCACAGATCGTTTATACCCCTTGTAATCACTCGTCTTCGTTGAACGTTTTTTCGAGATGGTCCGTGCAACTCATTTACGATTTCTCGCTTAATCATATTCTTCTAATAGGCTGAAAAGCGACACCTTCTAACTCAATTGTGGTGTTTTTCGGTAATGATATCGGTTTTGTTACATATTTAAATATATAGTCCTCAATAGTTTTAATTTTTTGCAGAATTTTGACAAAAATTTGGTCAGCGCTGTCTGCCCTCTTGTGAGTCGACAATTATTACTTTGAGTTATAATTTTTCTTAAATCTTCTCCCAACATTCCAATGTTCTCATCAGTATATTGTTTCGTTGCTAGATCATTGTTGTCTAAAGGATTTTCGACAGACATGATGTTTATAAATGTTAAACATATTTGTACTCCCTATTGATACCCATTAAAATGTAATCCTTCCTCACGAAATTCCTCTAGTATTAAAAAAATTTCATTGTTGTGACTGGTGTTTGACTAATTAATTTACATCATTCCAATATACATAGTATGGTTTTGATTTCTTAATAGTCATGTAACAAAAACCTGCTTTTGAGCTAAGTGGAGTAGGCGTTGTAGGACTGAAATCTTTGTCTATTAACTTTTTAATAATATGGCAATATTTGTATGCTCGTGTACCCTTGATTCGGTTATTAGGCTTAAAGATTACTCTATGTATGTAAATTAGAGAGCACAGCCCATGAGTCAAATCACAATTCATTCCACTAGAAAATTTTATTTTATTACCTTTAATTTTTAATTCTTTATCTCACGTTAGTGAATTATTTGCATTTTTAACTTTTATCCAACATATTTCCTGCGGTAAAATTACAGATATTAATATCATATTTATAACTAGTAATATTATCTTCTAGATCTGCATGCACACCCATATCGGCCTCTTTTGTATACATTGGTAAAGGTGCTTTCCCTTCTTTTTCACTCTTTTCCGTCTCTTTTTTCTCATCTTCTATATCTTCCTCAATATTCGCCTGTAAAAAGAATTCATTATAGGAATCACTATCATCTAAAGACCTTGGTTGAGTTATATTTCGATTAGACTGCAGATCTTTGTCATTTGTTGTAAAGTAGAAATCGTCAAGGTCTCTCTCATCATTGTATTTTTTAATTTGCTTCAATTCACGCTTTACTTTTATACAGTTTTTTACATTAGAAATCTTTTTTATTTTGTTATTTTTTTTAACAAGTTCATGTAAGGGTTCAGTAATGGGCTTAAGAGTTTCCTCCAATTGTAAATTCGTATGATTTTTGACTTGTTTGAGATCATCGAATATTCGCTTCAAAGCAAATCTAGCTTCGGTTAACTGTGACAAAATATTCATTGCAGTATATTTTACAAACTTTATAGGTGAAGGATTTAAAATTTCCGAAATTCATGCAGTCACTAGGGAACGCCATAATCTGTAATATTTCCATACCATTTCTGAATAAAAAAGATTCGATATAATTTCTTCATTATATTTAAAAAAGTGTATTTATTCTTATATTCTTAAAATCTCAATCTTTTTAATGATTACTGACTTATTTCTAAATACAAATTGTCATTACTTTTACGAATATTAAATTTTCCATCAACCATTTCATTGATGAAATCATCCTTAAGAGAGGTGTACCTTTCCGGCATGTACAGGATGTGCTTCTTCAACTCGAGAGCAATAGATTTTCCGACCTTTGTTTGTTTGCGCTCCGCCTTGAGGATCGGAAATCTTATATTTTCAGGCACCCTTGTCCTTTAAAGCAGTGTCTTTTTATTAAATTTATTGAACTCTTTAATTACAATGTTCATCGGGTTTTCCTGATTCATGATGGTGGTTGAGGTTTTTGGACTTGGTAAAGTTGTTACACGTTGTATTTAGCTGTATTTTGATGTTTACTACCTGTTAAGCAATTGTTCAGTACTTGTTGAGTAGATACTAGTTGTTATTAGATGGTTACTATCTATTAGATGGCTTAATAGCTGTTTATTAGTTGTTTACTAGTTGTTATAAGCTAGTCACTAGCTGTTATTAACTGTTATAAGCTGTTATAGTCTTTTGTTAAGAATTATCAAAAATTCTTGTCCTCTAGACGACGATGTGAAGTAAAAACTTAGACTGTGAATTTGAACGCGTGCAGGTCCACTTTTTATACTATACAGAGTTCACACATACACTTACCCATACATTAATTTTCAGCCCCCAAATGTAAATTAACCATTTAAATATACCGGTTTTGTCTCCACATCTTCTTAGAAAGATTTTATTAAAGCGAGGCAAAGGTGTCCACAGTTGTGTATAAAAAGACTTTAACACTTTCGTAATAGTATAGTATTCTATATCCCAAGAATTTCACAACTTTTCATGGTGGCTGAAGATTTTCAAAAATTACGAAATAATGTATATTACTTTTATTTTTATTATGTGCAACCCAATGTGTACCACTTAATCGTGAATTATCTAGGTTTTCTATACCACACTCCCAACACTTTAATGCTTCTGGGAGTAGATCTCTCATAAACACCCCTCTAAAATGTGGGGTATATTTCTAAGCAAAATGTATAGTGTCGATATTCGAAAGTGGTCTATTGGGTAGCAGAGAAATTATGTTTTTCGCTTATTAAAGAAATCATAACCCATTTATAGGGCTTGAGATATAATACTTCTGCTACAGCATTATAAATCGTTTTAGTAATTGCTGCATCACTGTACCACTTGCTTAACTACCAAGAGCGTTGGGTGCTGTCAAGATCGGCACGATTGGTAGAAAAATGTGCCCTTTTCTTAATCAGGGAGATGTACATTACCGGAAAACAAAGGTTTTCTTGAAGGCACATTTCATCAAATTTTTTTTGTAAACTGGTGTAATTGGCTAGCATTTTCAATACCTTCTAAACACAAAAAGTAAGTTCATGAATCGAAGTGGACATGCCCTCAAAACTACTAGTTTTGGTAAACACTTCACATTTTGTAATCCTGAATTTACATCGGAAACGTGCGCCTGCGTCTTCTATGCAAATCGCCAGAAAGAAGTCAGAAAATTAATTTCAATATATAATTAAACATGTTCGCAATACCAAAACAAGGAAGAACGCTATAGTCGAGTAAGTCCAATAACAGATACCCGTTACTCAGCTAAAGGGACAAAGGGGAAATGGAGATATGCAAGCAGCAAAGCTAAACTGAAATGCGCCACCTACCCCGACAGATTTAAGCGTTATAGGCGTTAGAGTGGGCCTGGCAAACTTTTTTTGGGTCAATCGAGACTAATACATTTCAGTTAAATATTTTTATCTAGCATGAAAATTGTGGGTTTGGGCGGTTTGTGGGCGTTAGAGTGGGAGTGGCAAACTTTTTTTTGGATCAATCGATAGGTATTGACGAGACTAATACATTTCAGTTACAATTTTTATTTAGCATGAAAATTGTGGATTTGGGCGGTTTGTGGGCATTAGAGTGGGTGTGGCCTATTCGCGTAACAAACTTGCGCTGCGCTCAAGGCTACGGAATCTAAATCTGAGATCCCAATTCTCTATCTTTGATAGTTTCCGAGATATCCGCGTTCATATTTACGATTTTTTGAAGTTTGTGGTCGGTTTGTGGGCGTTAAAGTGGGCGTGTCAAATTTTTTTTGGGTCGATCAATAAATATTGACGAGACCAATACACTTCAGTTAAACATTTTTTTTCTAGCATAAAAACCACAGTTTTGGGCGGTTTGTGGGCGTTAAAGTGGGCGGGCACCCTGCTGAATCAAACTTGCGCTGCGCAAGAAGCTCAGGAATCGGCATGCCAAATCTCAATAGCCTAGCTTCTATAGTTTTCAAGATCTCAGCGTTCATCCGGACGGACAGACAGACGGACAGACGGACATGGCTAGATCGGCTCGGCTAGTGATCCTGATTAAGAATATATATACTTAATGGGGTCGGAAACGCTTAATTCTGCCTGTCACATACTTTCCGACGAATGTAGTATACCCTTTCACTCTACAAGTAACGGGTATAAAAAATGAATAAATGTATTATTAAAAAAAACTTCTGACTTTTTATTTCAGGATAAGATTACACGTTCGGAAAATGGAAAATGTTTTAGGTATTAGGGATGTGCTAGAGCTAGCAGTCAGCCGTGGGGTCGTTGGCGTGAGGCCCATGATCTTGTCAATGAGCGTGCGCCTTCAGGCTTGTGCATGTGTCCCTTTTATTGCGGTTAGGTAATGGTCAGATGCGCATGTTCGGGTAGCTCTTGCTTGAATCATTTTATGACATGTTTAAGACCCTTTTGAAAACATTCCACAACTGAGAATCATTAACTAGGGAGATTTATTTTATTGGAGTTCTTTTGATTTCTAAATTAGTTTTACAATCATAGAAAACAATATTTCCCAACATGATTAGACATGTTCCTCTAAGATAACCGGCTTTGGATACTTTGGGTGTGCGACCTTTCTCACGTGCACAGCAACACCTGTGATAATGAGGCAAAAAGGTACGAGGTCACAACTTTCCCGAACATGATCGGATATGTTCCTCTAAGATAACAACCTGTGTATACTATAGGTGTACGTATTAATTGCTCAAAATGAGGGGAAGGATACATGATCAATATTGTCACACGGGCATGTGGGGGTGATGGGGGCAACCTCCTATAAGATAACAACCTTTGCATACTATGGGTGTGTAAAATTTTTACGTGACTATTAATTGCTCATAATGAGGGGAAGGATACAAGATTAATATTGTCACGTGGGGATATGGGGGCGATGGGGGCAATTAAGTATAATCTTTATAGACATGATCGGGAAGCCAACATCGGCAAGCCGCAAACCCTTGCAAGTCGTCCTATGGGAGAAATGTATATAAAGGGTTATCCGATTAAAAAAAATTAAATAATCACAGAAATGTTAAGACAAAGTTAAATTTCAATTTACTAGCGCATATATTTTGCCGAAAACAAAATTTAACCACTTTTGTAGTATATTGAAAAGGTTTTGCGATTGTTTCTTTGACAAGTAAATTCTCATATATTTTTGAGAACAGAAGATAATGTGTCAAAAAACACCCAAACTAAAGCGCATATATTTTGCCAAAAACAAAATTTAACAACTTTTGTACTATATTGAAAAGGATTCACTCGTAGGCGCAGTCAAAAACTGGGCAGTCTCTGACGAGCACTCCTTTTGGGACCATAGATTCATAGAAACTGTATTGTCCCTTGATTCGCCCTTGCCGGTCAGCTTCGCTAACCCCAGACGATCCGACTGGCACAGGTACAAAGAAGTTCTGACAAATATCCTCCCCATGGAACCGTCAGAAAGCATCACAAACCCACAGGAGCTGGACGAAACAGTATACAAATTCACAGAGGCATGCAACACTGCCTTCAAAGTGGCATGCCCCACAGAGAAACCAAGAGGTAGGAAAAAACCCCCCCGGTGGACCCAACAACCAACTGCAGATGCCTGTTTAACAGAGCAAAGGCGGGAAATGAGGACACAAATTGGCTGAACTACAAGTATGAGCTAGCCTCCTACAAAAAGGCCATTAGAAGAGCAAAACGAACGGCATGGCAGACCTTCTGCTCTGACATAGAAAAAACAACTGATGCCGCAAGGCTCAGGAAAATACTCTCTAAGACAGCCGCGCCTTTGGGCTATCTTCAAAAAGCAAATGGATCATGGACAGACTCCAGTAAAGAGTCCTTGGACCTGCTCCTAGACAATCACTTCCCGGGGAGCCAACAAGTAGGTCATCCTCCTGAAAGAGGAGCAGGAGAGGGAATCGAATTAGATCCACTCCTATCAGACCGCAACATGAAATGTTCCATTCATAGTTTCAAACCATACAAATCGCCGGGATTGGACGGGATAACACCGTCCAACAAGCAAGACAAATAGCCATAAACTGGTTGAAAAAAATCTTCCAATCCATCCTGGCGGTAGGAGAACTACCAACAGCATGGCAAGAAACAAAGGTGGTTTTCATTCCCAAGGCAGGGAGGGCCACTCACACCACAGCAAAGGATCTTAGGCCAATAAGCTTAACATCATTCCTGCTTAAAAGCTTTGAAAGAATGATAAGCCTACACATAAGGGCCACCGTAGACCCGACACAAATATCAGAAGCACAACACGCCTACACCAAAGGTAAGTCAACCGAATCGGCGCTACACTTGGTGGTAAGCAGCATCGAGAAATCACTCAACACCAAGGAATACACACTGATCGCCTTCCTGGATACAGAGGGAGCCTTCAATAACGTGCTTCCCACTGCTATAACAGAATCTCTCACAGAACTAGGGGTTGAGCCGCCAATGGTGAGGCTAATCCATAAATTGCTGATGAGCAGAATGGTCACAGCCACACTAGGGACCTCAACCCAGACTAGACTAGTGAACAGAGGCACCCCGCAAGGAGGTGTATTATCACCCCTCTTGTGGAATATCGCAGTAAATAAACTACTGCGGATTCTGGAGGGAGGAGGTTGTAAGGTCGTGGCATACGCAGACGACGTCGCCATCATCTTTAATGGAAAATATCCACAAACACTTTGCTATCTTATGACCGCTAAACTTAAAATACTATCGGAATGGACGATAGCGAACGGACTCGGGGTAAATCCCTCGAAAACGGAACTTGTTCTATTTACAAATAGGTACAAAATTCCACAACTTAACCCACCCATTTTAAACAATTGTAATCTTGTAATCTCTCTTTTAGCGATCACGCCAGGTACATGGGGTTAGTACTAGATAAACGCCTCAAATGGGGCTTAAACAACCAAGAGAGAACCAAAAAAGCGACTATTGCACTTTACTCCTGTAAAAAAGCAATCGGGCTAAGATGGGGCATGTCCCCAAGAATAGTTAACTGGATATACACAGCGGTAGTCAAGCCAATCCTACTGTACGGAGTGGCTCTGTGGTGGACCGCCTTGCACAAACAATGCATACTGACTCCTCTAAACAAAGTACAGCAAATGGCGGCTTTGTGTATTAGTGGAGCCCTTTGAACCACCCCGAATGAAGCGCTGAATGCGATCTTGAACCTCCCTAGCCTGGACTTAGCAGGCATGGAAAGAGCCAAATCGGCAGCTATTCGACTGAGGGACCCAGGGCAGTGGAAAGCCCAATTTGATGGCCATGCTAAAATTCTCCAGCATGATAAATCGATTCCAAAGATCACGGATCTATGCAAATCCATTTAATATAGTCACACACCCTTTGAGGCACTGTTTCCTGATAGAGGGGAATGGGAACAGGGCCGACCGGGCACGACGGACGCAATCTGTTTCTATACAGATGGCTCCAAATTAGAAGGACACGTTGGCGAAGGTGTATACTCCGAACAATTAGATATCAGTAAGTCATTAAGGCTCCCGGACCACTGTAGCGTCTTTCAGGCGGAGGTCCACGCTATAAAAGAAGCACTAACCTGTTTAGGGAACTTTAGCCTCCAAAGAGGACACCTAAACATATAAAGTGACAGCCAAGCGGCTATTAAATCGATCTACTCGATAAACACCAGCTCCCGTACAATAGCAGACTGTCGCAGATCTCTCCAAGAGATGGCAAATCAGTTTACTATCAACCTAATATGGGTTCCGGGTCACCGGGACATCGTAGGCAACTGCATAGTGGACGAATTAACCAGGCAGGGCACCACCAAGCCTCTCCTCCCAGGAGAGGAAAATGTCGGTATGCCCATGGCTACTTGCAAGCTAAACATAAAAAACCACTTCAACACACTAGCCAACACCCACTGGCAAAACGCACCACAGTGTCGCATCTCTCACCAGACATGGCCTGTGATAAACAACAAAAAAACCTCGGAGTTACTCAAACTCATCCGCACAGAGTGTGGCATGTTGATTCGAGCTCTTTCAGGCCACTGGCTTGTTGGCGCACATGCCGGCAGGCTAAAAGCCCCGCAAAATGGTTTCTGCAGAAGTTGTAGGGATGAGGAAGAAGTGGAAACGGCAGAACACCTTCTCTGCTTCTGCCCAGCCCTATGCAGACTCAGACTGAAACACTTAAGAAGCCCCTTCATCGACGATCTTACCGAAATATCGGAGATTAATCTCAAAAGCATAAGTGCCTTTATTAAATCTTCCGGGTGGAAGACATGCTGATCAGCTTAACACAGGCTGAAACTACTAGAAACGGGACCCTAGAGACGGAAAAAACGAGATCATGCGGTATCACAATGGAGGTCTAAGTGTGTCGGACTATAGTCCGACAGCCGCCCTAACCTAACCTAACCTTTGGCTCGTACTCGAAAACCCACACGACCGACTGCTGTTTTGTTTCGGGCTCATAAGCAGCGATGGTTCATTGGTGCAGATCTTATAAACGTCTATTGGAACACTGCGATGATGAATTTAATTTCACGTAACACTTTTTATACCCGTTAGTCGTAGAGTAAAAGGGTATACTAGATTCGTCGAAAAGTATGTAACAGGCAGAAGGAAGCGTTTCCGATCCCATAAAGTATATATATTCTTGATCAGGGTCACTAGCCGAGTCGATCTAGCCATGTCCGTCTGTCCGTCTGTCTGTCTGTCTGGATGAACGCTTAGATCTCGGAAACTATAAGAGCTAGGCTATTGAGATTTGGCATGCAGATTCCTTCTTATGCAGCGCAAGATTGTTTCAGGAATGTGCCACGAGCTGAAACTTTCCCAAAAGTCTTATTTAATTTTGCAGTTACTATATAAGTCAGAACCAGCCGGATCGGACCACAATATCTTATAGCTCCCATAGGAATAATCGTAAAAAAAAGTACAACAAATATATCATTGGTGATTTTTAACATATAACCTCCTAAGCTTGACAATAACATGTTTTTATTAGTTTTGAGTTTCGAATTACATTTTATAAAAATCGGACGACTATATCATATAGCTGCCATAGGAACGATCGGAAAATTGGTGGGAAAATAAAATGAAACAAATTATAGCTTCGGTGTTCCTTAACATAAAACCTCCGACGCTTGGAAATAACATTTTTTAATTAGTTCTGAATTTCGAATTACATTTTATCAAAATCGGACGACTATATCATATAGCTGCCATAGGAACGATCGGAAAATTGGTAGGAAAATAATATGAAACAAATTATAGCTTCGGTGTTTTTTTAACATATAACCTCCTACGCTTGGAAACAACATTTTTTAATTAGTTCTGAATTTCGAATTTAATTTTATCAAAATCGGACGACTATATCATATAGGAAAATTGTTGGGAAAATAATAAGAAACAATTTAAGGCTTCGGTGATTTTTAACATACAACTTCCTACGCTTGAAAATAACATTTTTAAATTTTTTTTTAAATTTCCAATTTAATTTTATCAAAATCGGACGACTATATCATATAGCTGCCATAGGAACGATCGGAAAATTGGTGGGAAAATAATATGAAACAAATTAAAGCTTCGGTGTGTTTTGACATATCTTATACTATATATCATTTGTTGTATTTTTAAATGTAATAATTATAACTGCAAGGGCATACAAACTTCGGCTTGACGAAGCTAACTTCCTTTCTTGTTTTATATTATGCTTGTCTTATCCCAACATTTTAGCTTTTACAGTTTCCGAAACCATAGCTGACAGGCGGATACGGCAAGATCGATGGCAGTAATCTTTATCAATATATACTTTGTGGAGTCAAATGCGCTTTTTTCTACCTGTACAAAGTGTCACCCACTATTACTCCCAACAGCCGCTTAATCTGTGGCTCTTACAGTTTTAGTGGTAGAACAAAAGTTTTTAAATTTATACTGCTTTTCTCAGAGCTCAAAAATAACTTCCTTTGTTTAAAAAAAAAATCAGTTACAAAGAAAAGTCATAAAATTACACCAATGACAATTTTAGACATTGTATTTTACATAACCGCGATAATTTTTATTTTGGCTGTTTTTTTAAAACTCATGAAATAATCTTTATTCTGTGAGTTCTTGAAAAATAAAACTTGTTCTCTGAGTTTTATTTTCCTCTTGTAAAATAACAGTTCCTTGAGTTTAATATAAAAATCATTATTAATGTTTCGATCAACAATAAGACTAAATATAAATCATTACATAAGCATTTACCTACATGTAATGAAGTATTTTCCCCTTGAGCCCCTCAGAAAATGTCTTCACTCTTCCGTTAAAAGGTTGAATTGCATTTCGCTTATGGATATCAGTACGAACGTAGATTGCCCACTTTTATTTTGCCAAGAAACACCGTCAGGATTGGCAAAACAGATTTTGGTTATTCATTTTGGTTTTATTTAGTTTTTCCACTTTCACTTTGTGGGAGTCAGTATATTCGGCTTAGTTGGCATTCCTAGTCAAGACATTCCTCATGGTAATTAACATAAATAGCTTAGATGCAACCCTTCAGTTTAGCAAGGATCCGATCCTCGCCCGAATTCCAAAAATACCATTTTGATGGATTTTGCGGATTTTGTGCATCCTACAACCACTCTAAACGCCATGGTTTCCTCCTCTTTGTCGCAAGCTTCTCCCGAGATCGGTTCGTTCCCTGCGTAAAGTGTTACAATTTTCAAACCCGTCAGAATCCATACATCCGCGTGTGAAATTCTCAGAATTTTGGGTGACCAGTACAACCTGTTATCACTCCCAATATGGTAGGTATGATAACTGGGACGATATATTGAGAGAATCGAATTGTCGTAAGTTTTACGCTGCGTACAGCAGCGGTTTATTAGCGGAACCATACGTTTCTTCAGCGCCAGGTCAGAATCGCCATGTGAGATTCTCATACCGCACACCGCGTGAAAGGAATCTTTCATCATTGCAACACCTGGATTAATTTCATTAATTAATTTCATCATCGTCAACCCATAAGCGGCTTCAAGGATCCCCTCCGCCAAGTCCGCACCACGATCTACAAATCGGATCACGTTGCAGTTCGGGCGAAAATCGCACCGGCGCCGATTCGGCGTAATTTGGGCTAGACCGCGCCAGCCCGATGCCGCATCCCAATTCGAATTTGATTTCCAATTCTGGTTTTCAGTTAATTGTGGCCGGGACTGTCAACTTGTTTTTGTATCGCTAAAGCGATTGTAGTTTAATTTTCTTAATCTAAATATTTTTAAGACAAGTTTCTAATTTAATTTACGATTCCTATTTAGCCATTATACTTGCGCGTGTGCTTGCGACATAGTATGACTTATATACACCTAAATTAAACTATTCTACAGCGCACATCGATCGTCATCAGGCCTGCTGGCTTCGTTGGAGAGTTCGTAAATACGGCATAGCCGTAAATCCTATACATGTAAATTTTCCCAAATTCGTGTATTGATAAATATTAAATAGGAATCGTTTGCCCTTATATAATTTAACGTAATTTGCCTAAGTGCTTTTCTGTAATTTTTGAACAGGTTCACCGCATATCGATAAAATATGTAATCAATTTCGTAATACATTAACGTAAACTAAATATGCATTTCTTTTCCTATTTGATAATCTGGTACTGACACACCATCATATAGAGAGTCATTTCGAATTAATTGAATTAATTTGCGATCTTTTGAGGGCACCTTAGAGGATGGTTGTTTTTAGGCTGGAGTCTAATGAGACTTTACAGGTAGGGTGGGTAGAGAAGGTGGCCAATAACATCTGGGTCTCCGTCTGCGATAGGTACAGTCTCTCGTCCGAATCTTAGCCGTTGGGTTAAAATCCTTATCGTTACCGTCTCTCTGTCTATTATTGTTAGTTTTGTGACACTCTTGTTGCATCTTAACACAAACCCACACCCATCTTCCTGAGCAGGCCGGTCAAAGCGTAGACAGAGGTGTTAGGGTGGACAACGTTACAGAACTAAATGGCGCCCAACAATGGGGCAAGCCCGTTGCCTGATCAGGCATCTGTCGTTGGACAGTTGAGCTTTCCGAAAATATTTCAATCCATCCATTTTTGTAAAGTTGTAGTTTCAGTTGGTAATTCATTTTTGACTTGGATTTGATGGTACTCTGGATAGATTCGGAGCCATACCAGCAGAAATGTTATACTTTTGTTACATTTTTTTCTGTCAGTTCGGTCATACTCGGACATTATAGTTAAAAACATTCCATTTAAAGTCAGTTCTTTACCAGGTTTTCAGTTTTCAAACCATATCTTCTATCCAATTAAAATCGAGATTTGTTCTAGCTGAAAAGATTCGGCTAGTCCCTCTTTTGATTGGTTAGACTTCAAAATAAAATTTTTATAAAATTAATTCCGAAAACATTTTCAGTCAATAATTAGTACCTATCGAACAAGCTACATTACTCCTCAGGATAAGCACCTCTTATTTTTATGATACTATCGCATTTCGTATTTCTCAAGGATCTTTCTCGTCTTGTCATTGTTGAATGATTATCGTATACTTCTATCGCATATCGTATATTTCTATCGCATATCGAATATTTTTATCGAATATCGTATATCTTCCATTTCTCTTTTTAAGTTTTTGAGTTTAATTAGTTACTTAGTTAGGTTTTAAATCGTTTGAAAATGTCGGGTAGGCACAACAACGAGAACTTAGTTTCTCTAGGTGATGATGACTCAGTGACGTGCACCCTCTGCAATGAAGTAGTTTTCGAATTGGATTTAATTGAAACTGCTTGTAAACATTGCTTTCATAAGGCTTGTCTATAAAACTGGCTGCAGGATAACAACACTTGTCCAACATGTTCTCAACCATGTTCTCAGTCCCAGATGGTATCTAATCCGAATTCCGGTAGCAAAATCAAGTGATGACCAGATCTATGTCTCGTAACGCCGATAGTCAGAACAATATTATCGTCTCTCAAAATGGCAATTCGAATCCCCATCGAGACAATAGGCAAACTAATGACTCAGATTCAACCGAAGACTCAGATCAGCAAAGTCTTGCGAATCAAATGCATTTCACAAAAACATGTTGGAGAACCAGAGAACATTTCAAGTAACCATGACAGATTTAATTACAGAAAAAATTACTCAGATGTTTAGCCAATTTAATAGGTCTACGTTTGAGGATAACAATACGCAGCACGAATTCCGTAACAATTCAGGACAAGTCGATTTCAAGAACAACCAGGGTCAAAACAGTCAGCGAGTTAGGAACTCCCCAGATGTGCGAAGCGATCGGTAGCGATCTTTCTTTGGATCGACCTGACAGAATTTCAAATGTGATTTCCAGCTGGCGAATCAAATTCAATGGGTCAGCTGACAACATCGCAGTTGTAAACTGTCTCACTATACAAAGCCTAAACGGAAATTTCGATTTGTTGTCGCAGTTTGCAATTTTGCTATTTGCAGGTCCTGCTCTATTATTTTACTGGCGTGTTCATAGCTCGGTAGATGACACGAGCTGGCATGTATTATGCAGACGCTTAAAGGAGAGATACTCAGATCAGAGATCAGACCGAGATAAAAAATGTCATGCGTCGTCGTAAGCAGGGTTCAAACAAAAGTTTTTATGACTTTCTTGACGCAATAACTTGAGTTACTGCATGTTGACACCCCTTCTTTGGAAGCTTTGCGTAAGCCGTGTCACCGCCACGTAGAATTTTATCGTATCACTCGGTCGAAGCCAATTCAACGCCCTATTGTAACCAAACGGGTAATCAACACAATTCTTCACGAATACGACTCTGAAGATGAGTCCGAAGACGAAGCCAATGTCGAGGGCGAAGTCTGCGCAATTAAGCCTGCAGACAAATTCATATGTTGGAACTGTGATGAAACAGGTCACAGGTACCATGATTGTCTAAAACCTCGCCGTATTTTCTGTTACGGTTGCGGCATACCCGATGTATATAAACCAAATTGTGCAAAATGTAAATCGGTGTCGGAAAACTCCAAGCAGGACATTCGCAAAATGAATGTCCGCCGTTAGCCTCGGATATTCTAAGTACTCCGGATGCTGCGGGAACGGATAATTTACCTGATTTGTCTACTCCCAAACCTGATGTACCGACTACTAAAGCATTCAATCCATATCACCTGTTAGTGTCAGTTCTATCTTCGCTTACAAACGTCGATCGACCTTGTGTATACCCAAATTCTGGATTTGCAAACGAGCTTTTAACCGTTGCGTTATCGCATCAATCATTAACAAAAAGAATGACATTCGGTCTTTCGAAATGGTGGAGATATTCAGTCTCGAATATTCAGCTCTCTTAGACAGCGGACCTAACAAAAGTGTCATTGGTGGAAAGCTTGCCCAACAAATAATATCTAACAAGCTGTATAACAAATTCAAAAGCATAGTCCGTACTGCAGACGGTCAAACATAATATTTGGTTTGACCAACGCTCCGCACACCATGTGCCGTTTAATGGACCTTGAAATACCGTATTAGCTGAAGTCGCATGTGCCTGTCTACCTTGATGACCTTTTGGTGTTGTCAAAAAGCTTTGAAGACCATCTTCTACATCTTTCTGAGGTAGCCACCCAGCTGAGAAAAGCAGAATTGACAACTAACGTCCAGAAAAGTCAGTTCTGTCTGAAACGGGTAAGTTACTTGGGATATTTGGTTGGATAAGGAACATTTCAAGTGAATCCAAACAAGATAAGCGCTGTCAGTGAATTCCCAATACCCAAAACTGAGTAACAGCTGAGAAGATTTCTTGGTATGACCAGCGCGTCATATTCCACCTAACAGAGTTGCTACGTGGCAAAGACTTTAAATGGAATGAACATGCTCAAGAGGCCTTTGAGGACATCAAAGCCAAGTTATGTTATGGTCGCTGCCATAGGCCATAAATCAAAAAATTGATTTTGAGCTATTCCAACGAGACCCACTTTTTCGAACAGCTGACAGCTAACGACACAATATCGTTTGTTTGGCAATTCTAACGGGACTCTCTAAAAATAGAACGAAATGAGCGAGCACGTCTGTACGTATTTGCAATTTGCCAGCAGTCAAGTGCAACAGCCCAAATTTAAAAAAGGCAAATTAATTATAAAACACCCGTAAAATCAATAGAACTCAATTGAATATTGTTCATAGTGGTATATACTTTATTTATACAGATAAATATATAAATATTTTGGTGCTGTGTCTTGTCTATATCTATTTTTAAAGAAGTGCGTCTTTTTTAGTTTGTATTTGTTGTCCATTACAAAGTTTAGGCAAAGTTTTAAGTGTTTTCCCCCCGTTGCCCCCCAATAAAGTACACATTATATTATTTATTAATATTTTTTGATTATAAAAATGTTTACTTCAGCTGCGACAACCTGCGTCTGCATATTTGCCATTGTAAAATTCAACATAACCTCTTTTATTTTTCAGCAGCTCTATCTAGGAGGAACGCACTTCATATATATAAAGCTAAAAGCTGGCATCGTTTTGGCAGATTGCTAATTGGAATAATGAGAGATTTCTTAACAAAAAACAAAATTCTGAATGGCTGGAGTGCAAGGAAACTATAATTTTAAAATATGATTTTGTTTTGTTGTTTGTTTTCCACATTAAAAATATCTGTATATATCTTAAGCTTTTTGTCTGTTATCTGAGAGGGTGTGCTTGGGGGTGGAAATAGGTAATCACACCCATACATGTAGGTATTATAGATCTAGGTTGTTAAATAACTTACAGTAAAAATATCAGCCTGAATTTATGAATTTATGACTGCTTTTTCCAGTAAGCGCAATTACTGAGGAAATCGTTCCCAAGGAAGCTACAGGATATAGTTGTACGATCTGGTCAATTTTAAATCTATATATTTATTATATTTTTATAGATTTTTGGTGAAAGTTTCATAGCGATAGCACATCTAGAAGTATTTATGGCCGCGGCTCTATACAAGCCCGACCACTGTGCGATTATGAGAAACCACCAACCAATGCGACCCATCTGGTTGCGAACGACAAATAGCGTTCATGTCCAAAAAACTTAACAAAGCCCAACGTAACTATATGAACTGGAACGCATGGCTGTAGTCTTGGCAATCAAAAACTTCAGAATGTATATTGATGTACATTCTTTCAAAGTAGTCACTGACCACTCCAGTTTGCGTTGGCTTATGAATCAATCTGATTTAAGCGATAGACTGGCCAGATGGGCTATCAAACTTCAAGGTTACTCCTTTGAAACCGAGCATCGTAAAGGATGTGAAAATGTCGTGACGGATGCTCTATTCCATGCTTTCGAGGACGTTGGAGTTCCTGTGCTGAGTAGGTAGTTAATACGGGAGCTGGCTCACTAGGTAATAAATCATGTCAAAAAAGGAGGTGGGGGTGACCCTAATTAGTCACGCATGGTTGCACACTGACCCTAATTAGTCACGCATGGTTGCACACAGGTGTTCTAATGACCTACTTAGCATAATTAATTCAAAAAGGGGGGTGTTGCTGACCCTAGTTAGATGAGCATGGTTGCACACAGGTCACTTAATGAGGTTAGAAAGTGGTGTGTAGGAGTGTGAGAGAGTGGTGTTTTGATATGTCTTGTTTTGTCTTGTCTTTTTCTCAAGCTAAAGGTGCGTGTGTGATAGGGGTGTTTTGTCATGCGTGGAATTTTGTGGAGTGCAATGGTTGCACACAGGTCACTATGTTGCTTCTAACTTGTGTTAGAACGCGTTATGCGTGGGCGTTTTGTTGAGTCAATTAGGGTTGTAGGTGACACCTGGCTTGCGTGTGTGATAGGGGTGTTTTGTCATGCGTGGGATTTTGTGGAGTGCAATGGTTGCACACAGATCACTATGTTGCTTCTAACTTGGGTTAGAAGGCGTTATGCGTGGGCGTTTTGTTGAGTCAATTAGGGTTGTAGGTGACACCTGGCTACGGTCTTGTGGTCAAAAGGTGTTGGTTTGAGGGATATTAGACCGCATACTTTTGTGGTGTGAAACAAGCGTGAGTTCGGTAACCTCCCCCTCTTTAGCGAGCATTAGATGGGAAAGTGAGCGTGGGAGTGTAACAAAAACGTTGTTTTGTTATGCGTGGGCGTTTTGTTGATTCAATTAGGGTTGTAGGTGACACCTGTTAGTGTAACCTGCCTACGGTCTTGTGGTCAAAATGGTGACTGTGGTGGTGGTGGTTCCTAACAGAACAAAACCAAATGAGATCGTTTGTTTAGTCAAATACGTTTTTCTTTAATCATATTTGAAAATTTTTTCTCATGCGCTTACATGAGAGAGAAAACGGTTACCTTCTAAGTTTTCAAAAAATGTATGTGTTAAGGAGAAATGTGGAAAGTAGTTCAGTTTTAGAAAACTATTCGTTTTACAAGGGGTGTTTTGTCATGCGTATGAATTTGTAAAACTATATTTAGGCGGAGGAGGAGGAGGAAGGGAAGTTGTTTTTCTATGCGTGGGCGTTTTGTTGATTCAATTAGGGTTGTAGGTGACACCTGTTAGTGTAACCTGGCTACGGTCTTGTGGTCAAAAGGTGTTGGTTTGAGGGATATTAGACCGCATACTTTTGTGGTGTGAAACAAGCGTGAGTTCGGTAACCTCTCCCCTCTTTAGCGAGCATTAGATGGGAAAGTGAGCGTAGGAGTGTAAGAGGGATGGTGGTGGTGGCGGTGCTTGTGGTGGTGGTTCCTAACAGAATATACACATTTATACACAAAAACAAATGAGATCGTTTGTTTAGTCAAATACGTTTTTCTTTAATCATATTTGAAAATTTTTTCTCATGCGCTTATAGAAAGAGAAAACGGTTACCTTCTAAGTTTTCAAAAAATGTATTTGTTAAGGAGAAATGTGGAAAGTAGTTCAGTTTTAGAAAACTATTTGAGTTGAGCGAACCATCTAGAATCGTCGTGTGAACCCTCCGGTAATTCAAAGCTAAAGTAAAGTTGTGTTAACTTACGTTCCATCCGAATTCGATTTGTGCGAGATTATCAAATTGATAAAAATTAAAATACTTTACCAAGTGTAAAGTAAAGTTGTGTGAACTGTGAACTACCCAGATTTGTGTTGTGTAAACTTATCAAATTGATAAAACATAAAATACTTTACAGTAAAAGTAAAGTATAACAAAGTGAAAAGTACAAGTAACAATACAATACTTCCAAAAAAAAAAAAGGAAAAAATAAAAACAAAAAAAATTAATAAGTATTGTGGAAAGTGCAACATTACCCTATCGGGTAACATTTCGTGGGCTCATCATCTGCGAACGGAGCAACACAAGAAGAATGTTGTTGAACCAGTGGATTCAAGGATAAAAAAAATCAGTTCTGGATTTCAAGGAAGGATTGTTCACTACTTATATGAAAACACCAACAATGATGTAATTTATCCAACACAATTTATGGAGCAAGCAGGAGAAGCTTTTCTACCTCACTTGTATCCATTGTTGGAAAGTTATGCATCGGTGAAAATAAATTTTGAACTTTTTGGAGAGTACGGACTTTTGAAGGAAGAAAAGGAATGTATTGAAATAAAGTCATTTCAAAGTAAGATGACAATAATTAGTGCCTATTCGAACATTGAAAATGAATATAAGGAGCACATGGAAAAAATTTTGGCGAGGATGGAAGAATTCCAAGAAAGGGATAGTGGATGGACTTTGCTTCATCTCACTCGATTGGAGATGAATATTAATCAAT
This sequence comes from Drosophila suzukii, assembly GCF_043229965.1. Taxonomy (NCBI): domain Eukaryota; kingdom Metazoa; phylum Arthropoda; class Insecta; order Diptera; family Drosophilidae; genus Drosophila; species Drosophila suzukii. The sequence goes on from NC_092082.1 coordinate 48,525,453, forward strand.
GTTCACCCTTAAGAGGATCATCTTATATAAAACTACCCTCTTGTTTAGAAGGAAAAAAAGCAATTATAAATGTAAAAAACACAGATGATGAATATTGTTTTAAATGGAGCTTAATCGCAGCATTAAGTAAACTAAATAAGAATGCGAACATGTGCATCTGTTATATATATATAAAGTGAATATAAATGATGAAGTAATTCAAGTCAATGGGATCACACTAAATTTCACTGGATTGCAATTTCCACTAAAGCCGCGGATATATCGAAATTTATGGAAATAAATAAGGACATAAATATTACACTTTTTGGATTCGACGATGGAGTTATATTCGGGCCCATATTTTACTCTCCTGAAGTGAGGAGAAATCATATAAATATGTTGATACTGGAGGAAGGATGTAAAGCACACTCTCTATACCTGGATAAAAAATCTCTCAAAGTAAGTTGTTTTATCATTTTATCATTATTATATCTTTTACCTGATTTTGTTTTTAAATTTCATAATATTTATTTGCTTTCATACTTAAAAAAAATTTTTTTTTCTTGTGTTTATCTTTTTTTTAGTTTGGTTTCCTCTCAAGTTTCGAGAGACAAATCAAAAAAATGGTTCTGTCAAATTTGCTTAAATTACTCATTGAGTGAAGATGCTGCCAACCGGCATTCAGAAGTCTGTGGGAAAAAAGTCTCGCGTTTACCCAACATGAAGGATGCCACTTTACGGTATACAAATGTTCAAAAGGAAGTGATGGTCCCATTCACAGTTTACGCTGACATTGAATCCATCCTTCAACCAATTAATAAAAACGAAACATTAAATTTAAATATTATAAATATACATAGACCTGTTTCATATGCATACTATATAAAGTGTGCACATGATAACAGTTTAGATAAGTTTGTCTTAGAAACTGTATTTAACTCGGGAATGAATTTCCTGTTATCACTAATAGAAAATTTAAGTTTTATATATGAAAACTATATTTCAAAATCTGTTTCTTTAATAATGTCAGATGTTGAAGAAGATGATTTCCAAAAATCTAATAATTGTCATATATGCAACACTCCTCTTTTATTGGATAGAGTTAGGGATCACTGTCACTTCACAGGAAAATTTAGGGGGGTAGCACATAATGAGTGTAATTTAAAATATACAGTTCCAAAATTTATTCCTGTTTTCTTCCACAATTTCACCAGGTATGATTGCCATCTATTTATTAAAGATTTGGCAGTCATACCTGGTGAAATAAAGGTAATTCCATTAAATAAGGAACAATATATATCAATTTCAAAAATTATAACTTTAAGTAATGGTGATAACTTTGAAATCCGTTTTCTAGACTCGTTTCGATTTATGCCTTCTGCTTTAGATACATTAGCTTCAAATCTAGATAGTGAACAAATGTGTATAACAAGATCATTTTTCCCTAATGAAAATCATTTCAACTTAATGCGACGAAAGGGTGTATTTCCATATGAATATTTAGATTCAGTTGAGAAATTAAAAGAAAGTAAATTACCTCCTAGAGAAGCTTTCTATAGTTCCTTAACCGAAAATGAATGTTCAGTTGAAAATTATACTCACGCACAAAAGGTATGGAATGAGTTTTCTTGTAATAATCTTAAAGATTATTTAGAATTATATTTAAAAACAGATGTTTTATTAATGTCTGATGTCTTTGAAAACTTTCGAAGACTTTGTAGTAAAATTTATTCACTTGATCCAGCACATTTTTTCACTACACCAGGATTATCATGGGAAGCTATGTTAAAATGTACTAAAATTGAATTAGATTTATTAACTGATATAGATCAGTATAAATTTATTCAAAGTGGTATTCGTGGTGGCTTAGTTCAATGTACATGTAGATATGCTAAAGCAAATAATAAATATGTTGAGAATTTTGATAGTACTCAAAAATCATCATATTTGATTTATTTGGATGCAAATAATTTATATGGTTGGGCTATGTCACAATCTTTACCATATGGAGGTTTTGAATGGATTTCAAGGGGGGAACTTGATAGTATTAACATTGCTGAGATTGCAGATGATAGTGAATATGGATACATTTTTGAGGTAGATTTAAAATATCCTTTAAAATTGCATGATAAACATAATGACCTTCCATTTTGTTGTAATAATCAGTTACCAACAAAGTCAGACAAAATAAAAAAATTAATTGCTGATTTAAGGGATAAAGAAAAATATATAATTCATTATAAAAATCTTCAACAGTGTATAGAAAATGGATTAATTCTAACAAAAATTCATAGAGGTCTTCGCTTCTTTCAGAAACCTTGGCTAAAAACATATATTGATTTGAATACATTCCATAGAACTAATGCAAAAAATACATTTGAAAAAGATTTTTTTAAACTTTTAAATAATGCTGTCTACGGTAAAACGATGGAAAATGTAGATAAGCGCGTTAATATTAAATTAATTACTGAATGGGAAAGTGCTTCACCATCCGATTCTTCTGGTCCAAAAAGGCATTGCGGTAGATCTCTTATTTCAAAGTCAAACTTCCATAGTGTCAAACAGTTTTCAGAAAACTTCTTTGCCTTTCAAATGAAAAGATTAAATGTGTTGTACAACAAACCTTTATATTTAGGTTTTGCTGTATTAGATTTATCGAAATGGAAAATGTATGATTTTCATTATAATTATATCAAACCTAAATACAATGAAAATGTTCAATTAAATTATATGGATACAGATTCTTTTATATATACCATTAACACTGAAGATTTTTATAAAGATATTCGGAATGATGTTGAGATGAAGTTTGATACATCAGATTATTCTGATGAATTACTTAATCTCTATAATTTTCCTAAAGCTAATAAAAAAAGGTTGGGTTTTTTTAAAGATGAACTCAATGGAAGACCTATGACTGAATTTGTTGGTTTGAGATCAAAAATGTATGCCTTTAAAACATCTAATAGTAATGACAGCTCTGAAAAAACAGTGAAAAAATCAAAGGGTGTTAAAAGAAGTGCAATAGATCAACTAACTTTTAATAGTTTTAAAAAATGTTTGTTTTCGGAAGAGGAAGTGGTAGGCTCTATGTCAATGATTAGATCTAAAAATCATCTTTTATCAACAATTAAATGTAAAAAAGTAGTTCTCAGTCATAAAGACACAAAGGTTCTTATACAAGACAATAAAATTAATACACTACAATATGGCCATTATAAAATAGATGAAAAAAGATTAGAAAATAAACTTAATGAAATGGATTCAAATATTTATGTTTATGAACAAAGAATAAAAGAAATAGAGAATTGTTCTAATAGAAATAATTATCAAGAGAGTGAAATAGAAAAATTTAAGAAAAATATATATGAATGTGAATTTGAAATGTTTTATACAGAACTAGAATTAAATTTATTAGATTGTAAAAAAAATGAATAAATGTACTCTATAATTGTAAATAAGACAGAACAAACAACGCTTTTTTATTTAAAGGGTAAAATGTAAGGTAATGTATAAACTAAATATTACAATTCACAATATTATTATTATTATAAAATTTTTATTTAACAGAACAAACATCGCTTTTACTTACAGGGTAATGTTAAAATTTATGAGAATTAACAGATCATGAAAATTTGAATTTAACAGAAGAATTACAATATTTTCTTTGAATTACATTCAATTTGTTTACTTTCTTCTATATTTAGTGGTATAGTTTGTTTATAGTTATCTATACCACCCTGTAATCTATATACTTTATTGTCATCATTACTTAAAGGAATTGATTTAATGTATTTATCATTATCTTCATCTAAATTAAACGGTATAGTTTGAACATAGTTATCTATACCACCCTCAACAAGAATAGTTTCATCCTCACTAGATGATCTTGGAATACATGGTTCCGGATTTTCATCATCATAAAGGATTGTATCATGGTCATCATCATCATCATCATCGTCATCACCATACAAATTATGAGAAAATTTACCATCCTCTTTTATATTAATGTTTTGGAGATCTGAAAATATAAATATTTTACTATATATATATATATATACAAATATTATTTTATATGTATTTAACCAACCTTTTTGAGCTCCATCCGAAATATTATTTTCAACTTTTTTATTTATGTTTTGGAGTTCTGAAAATATATATATATATATATATTAGTATATAAAATTATATATATATATATATATATATTAAACTCACCTTTTTTTAATTTACTCGAATTATTATTTTCATCTTCTATTTTTATATTCTGTAAAAATAAACATATTTCCCTACTAAATCAGATTATGTTATAATATCACTATTAGTTATTTTGAAATCATTAATATCGTTAATTGATATTTTATCTGTACTAATCTGACTTTCTTTTTTATTTAAATATTCAAGCATCATTTGAGCTGCTAAATTTCTCTTTCTTAAATATATCCCATTAATTCTTTCTGCTTCCTCTATTTCAATTTCTTGGATTTGTGGGCCATCACTAAGATAACCTGTTTCTTCTTCTTCTATCTCTTCTCTTTTACTCTCTTGTTTGGAGAGAAGATCAGCATCCTTTGAAATTTTGTCATAGACAATCCTGTCTTTTCGTCTCTCTGCATTAATTACTGTTTGGGATAAAACTTCTGCAAATTCAAAACAATTTATTCTTAAAGTTGCTAAGGGGGTATTAGTATGGCGTTTAGATTTTTGATGGCGTTGGCGATTAGATAAATATTTTAAATTCATATGCTTAGATTTACTTAGACTTCGTCTAGAATGTGTTCTTCTATAAATATTATTGTAATGACATTTAACTCCTACTGTAGCAGTTTTGTATTGGATGGTAAAGAATCTGTTTAGACCCCTTCTTCCCAAATCCATATGCCCTCCTATTCTCCTTTCATTTTCAACTAATTTTTGTTTAAAATTCTCAATTATAGCTCTCTTTGTGAATTCGATTTGAGAGTTGTGTATGTTTTCAGTGCTTTTTAATTTATGAGTAGTGTTCCTTTTTATTGGAACCCGACTTACACTTTCAAATTCTGTATCACTATCACTGATCCCCAACACTAATTCTTGTGACGTATTACTAAATGTTGGTGCTCGACTTACGTTTTCAAATTCTCTCTCACTATCAATTATACCCATATCAATTTTTTCTGATTTTTCTTCTCCTATGTTCTTATTTTCTATGTGATCAACACTTTCATTTTCGCTATTAAAATCAAAAAGATTGGTTGGGGTTGTAGTTGTTGATGTAGCTGTTTTTGTTGTATCTTCTTCCAGAAGTTCTTTTTTTAATGTAGTTGCTGCTGTTGTAGTTGTTGTTTCTTCCTTCTCCTCCTCCTCCTCCAGAATTCCCCTTCTCATTGTAGGTGTAGTTGCACTTGTTGTAGTTGAGGTAGATGTAGTTGTAGTAGATGTTGATGTAGATATTTCTTCTTCTTCAACTGTACTTGCACTTGTACTTGTTGTTAAGTCTTTTTCATTAATGCTACCATTAATAGCATTAAATATTTTAGTATCGAGTTCACTTTTTAAGTTTGGTATCTCCTTTTCATCACTTGTCTTGTTTATGAGATCCATAAAAATATGACTGTCCTCTAGGATCTCAAATTTTAAGTCAATTTTAATGATTTTTTTTAGTTTTGGAACATTGATAAATAACCCAATCGAATTATTGGAAGTCGATGGGTTTTCAATTAAAGTCATTTCATTGGGGAGTGGTACCATTTTCACCATCGGATTAAAGAGGGAAAGTATCACAAAAAATATTATAAAAACCGTCATTTTAATTTTGATTTTGTTTTTTTTTTTTTTGACAATCGAACAAACGAACTATCGAATGAATAAGCAAACGATCCGAAATTGAGTTGCGTGAACGAATAGATGGAAACTGAACACTTTTTGAAATTCTTCTGCCTTTATACCCTCCAGATTTGTATATATAAATATGTAACGTTCTGTTTAAATTCTTATCTGTACATGCTTTTCTTCACACTTTATAAATAGGAATTGCGTGATTGTGAAGAAACATAATTTATTTCACGCATTGACGTCAATGTCTACATTTTTATTGTTGTTTATAGAATTTCGTTTTTATGAATCCAACTATCTTCTGATTTTGAAAGGCCTACCCAACGCACAAGCACATAATCAAGTTCCACCCAAAATTCTTATCTGTATATACTCTTTTAGTCTAGCCAACGCACAAGCTCATAATCAAGTTCCGTTCCGTTTATAAATAGGAATTGCGTGCTTGTGAAGAGGAAACATAATTTATTTTCACGCATTGACGTCAATGCCTACATTTTAATTGTTCTATGCTTCCACTTGTTGTTTATAGAATTTCGTTTTTATGAATCCAACTATCTTCTGATTTTGAAAAGCCTAGCCAACGCACAAACACATAATCACCTTTTTGTTTCACAATCTTTTCAACAAGATAAGTATTAGGGAATTTTGTTTTTTTAATTTCTTGTTTATAGAAACCGCCTTGTACTGGATCACCCTTCAAGTCCTCAAGTAAATATGTGGTGGGGGATGTATTTTGTACTTTCCGAATTCGAAAAATTTCCGTTGTCCAGTTTGGGGTATAGCCTTTTTCAAAGACATGTTTATATTTACTTATTCGTACATGATCCCCCTCTTTAAAGTCCCCATTTGTAAATATTTTTAGATGATTGTATGATCTCATCAAAATCTGTTTTTCATTTTTAGCATTGACGTCAATAGGCTTCATTTTAATCGTTCTATGCTTCCTGTTATTATAATTATTAATCAACTCTTTGTATATTTGAAGCCAAGTATATTTTCCATTAAAACTAAACTCACGCCACATAAGTTCTTTTATTGTTCTATTAAAACGTTCCACAATAGATGCTTTAAGAGTACTAAATGTTGAGTAATGATTAATTTCATATCTTTTCATCAATTCTCTAAATTGTTTATTATAGAATTCATTTCCATTATCTGTTTGTAAATTCTTTGGTACTCCACGACCAGATTTCATTATTTTTTCCATTGCTTTTGTAACTTCATCTGCATTTTTTGATTTTATTGCTTCACCCCATCCATATTTAGAAAATGTATCTATTACTGTTAACAAATACCTATACCCCTTATTTGATGATGCATATGCCCCCATTTCAACCAAATCAGCCTGCCATAAATCATTAATACCCTTTACTATAACTCTACGTCTTGGGAAATTCTTGAATGATGGGCGATGTAACTCATTTACAATATCTCGTTTACTCATAGCTTTATTTTATCTGGTATAAATGGTTTCTTCTCTAAAGATTCAGTTTCACCTTTTAAAACTGAGGTTGGTGCAATTATATAATTGAAAATGTTACTTTCTATTTCATTTATATCCTCCACTACCTTATTAAAAGTTTTCATGAGAAATTCCAATTTTTTAGAAATTTCACTCACTTTTCCCTCAATATTATTGATTCGAGGTCTTAATCTAAAGATTTGTTGTTTCTGCGGTTGCTTAGAAATTTCATTAGATGTATTCTGTACTACTTTACTTATTTCATCATCAATATAAATCTTTGTTGCAATATCATTTTCATGAATGGGGGGTAGGGAATTTTTAAATCGTTTCCTCTGAACATTTAAATGTCCATCATAATCATTAAGTATACTTTGAAATTTTTCTAGACCTTTTGTTATATCTCTTGAGTACTCTTTCTCATTTAAAAAACAACCAAACTTATCAACTGACATTTTAATTATAAAATAAATAATGAAAGAGTGGTATATTTATGTATGATCCACATTAATTGTTAAAACTTCTTCTTCGTTTACACGATGTGCAAATGGACTTTTCCGAAGTATTATTCCATCTATTTGTGTCTGATCAGAACGAATGATTGGTGGAGGTTTTTTTAAATGTTGGTTTATGAATTTGTTAAAATTTTCCAATTTATCAACAAACTCTTTTATTGAATTATGTATATACTCCATTTGAGTTATCATTTTTATTACTTTACTTTCCAGCTCTGATACTCTTTTATTTCGTAGTTGAAATGATTTAGTTATAGTTTCCATTTGATGTGATTTCGCTTCATTAATTTTATCATCAACATACAATTTAATAGCCAAATCATTTCCGTTTATTGGTTTTGAAGAGTTTTTAATTCTTTTTTTCTGAACATTTATGTGACCATCAGTGTCTATATATATACCTGTAAGACTCTCAACTTCCCTTTTGAAAAGCAAGGAAAAATCTCTATCATTTGAAAAGTGACCAAACTTGTCAATAGACATTTTACTATTAAACAAAATGAGAAAATGTTTTCTATTTTATTAATATATTATTTTTGCTTCCCGCAATTCTTCTATTATTGAAAGAATTTCATTAGTATGGTTATTATTACCAGCCGCTCTCGATGCCATTAAGAGTTGCAATCTTTCAACAAGTTCATTAACATTATCCCAATATACATAGTTTGGTGGTATTTTTTGTAGTCTCATATACCCAGAACCAGTATGTTCTTCATTTACTGAAGATGATATTAATGGTTTAATAATTGAAGAATATTTTTTAGAACGATTCCCCTTTACTTGACCATCTGGTTGATAGTTTCTTTTGTGAGCACTTGTTTCAATTAAAATGTTTTTATATGATTCTAAATCGTTCTTAGTATAATCCTTAGGACTATTATGAAAAATTAAAGAGTATAGACCTGGTGATAGAGTCCATAAATTTCCACTTCCTAATTCCATCAAATTTTTTTTAATTTTAAGTGTTGTATTACCCAACATTAAAATATTATTTTCTTCTCTTGGTCCATAACTATTGTCTAAGATCTTTTCTTGCTTTAACTGATTAATGTTGAGATTGTACTTCACCCCGGTATCTTCATATACACTTTCATTTAAATCATCTGTGTGAGGCTGTTGTGAAACATCGGATTCATCTATAAGAGACTGTTGTGAAACATCAGATTCATCTATAAGAGACTGTCGTGAAAAAGCATCAACATAAGCATCACTCTCACTATCACTTTCGATTACTCTCTCGTGTACCCTTTTTTCTTTTTTACTTTTAGGTACTCTTATTTTCTCTTTCTTGAACTTAGTCTTAATATCATGTGTATCATTAATATATTCCTTTTTATTCAATTTTTTATTTTCAGTGAGTAATTCATGTAAAGGTTCTGTAATAGGTTTAAAAGTTTCCTCCAAATTTGATACGTTCTCATTTTTTATTTGTTTCAATTCATCAAATTTTCTTTTTAATGAATTTCTACTTTTCGTCAACTGTTCTAAAAGTTTACGCTTCATTGTTGTCGTTTTCTCTGATACTCAAGTGCTACTGGGAAAAATGTACTATAATTTAAATATTTATAACAAAGGGTTTGAGTTTGAGTTTTATAAAACTTTATTTTTATTTTTATTTTTATTTATCAAAATAGATACATTAATAATATTAAAAATGAAAACATTTTAAGCTTTATTTAATTCTAAATAGAGATTGTTATCATTCCTTTTAATAATACAAAAAAGATTATCTTTTATATAATCAATTGTTGAATCCTCTAAAGTTGAGTATCGTTCCGGCAAGTACAGCATATACTCTTCAAGTTCAAGAGTGAGGGTCATCCCAAAGCTGGTTTTCTTACGTTGAGCACGTCGAATAGGGTAGCACACCTCCGATTCCATCTTCGCCTTTGTTAAGAGAGGTTTTGGTGCGTTACCATTAAACTCCTTGAGTACTTTCATCATTCCCGGATTGACCATTTGTAGTTGTTTCTTCTTGTAGTTGTTTTCGTTGTTTTTGTTGCTTTTACCTGTTTTTGTTGTTGATTTTAGTTGTTATTTTAGCAGTTGTAGCTGTTTTTTGTTGTTTAATTTACCTGTTTTTAGCAGTTGTAGCTGTTTTTTTGTTGTTTAATTTACCTGTTTTTAGCAGTTGTAGCTGTTTTTGTTGTTAATTTTAGTTGTTTTTTAGCGGATGTAGCTGTTTTGTTGTTGTTTTCAGCTGTTTTTAGCAGTTGTATCTGTTTTAATTGTTGTTGTTGTCTTACTGTTTTAACTGTTTTTTATGTTGTTCTTATTGTTGTTGATTTTGATGATTGCAAGATTTTTTAGATTGAAACTTTAGGCTGAGAACGTTTTAGCTTGAAACTTTTAGGTTGAGACTGTTTGCAGGTGGTTTTTAAATGTGTGTTAGAATAACTTTTGATCGAGTTTTTATACCTTGAGGTAAACTAACCCTCCCTGTTCTCTCTCATTCTTGATTTAGCATCGACCAATCATAGCAGTGAATAGCATGTAAATAGGGTGGGTTTCAAGAATCATAGAGAAATTACTTGATCATAGTGTAAAAGTTAGGGTGGGATAGAGAGAGTAAGAATTGGAGGGACAGGTGTCCACAGTTGGTACTATTAAAGTCTTGTTTTCTCTCATAGTTATAGTTAATGTTATTCCCCAAGTATTTCACAATTTCTTTTGGGGGTTGTAAATTTCCAAAACTATCAAAGTAATGTATACTTTTTTTATTTTTGTTATAAGCTACCCAATGTGTACCATTTGATGAACTATCATCTAGGTTTATAATTCCTGACTCTTCTCTCCAAGGAGATTTGGGGAGTGAGTCTCTCATAAACACACCTCGGAAATGTGGAATGTACTTTTGAGCAAAATTCAAAATTTCGAAATTTGAAAGAGGTTTTTTAGGTAGCTTAGTAATTAGTTTTTTGGATTTCCTCTAAATGGATTAAGATATAATCCATAACCTTTTCTATAAGGTTTAAGAAACATACCTTCACCCACCTTAATACTTTCCATTTTCTTATTATGTTGCTTACTCTCTTCTAATTGTTTTTTCCCCATATTTGCATTATTAATAGTTTTAGCAATAGCTGCACTACCAGAGGCGAGACTACCTAATGCACTTAGTGCAGTCAAAATGGGTACAATAGGTAAAAAACCACCAATTTTCGGTACATTAATAATACGAGGAATCTTAATTTTTTTTTTATTTCTGCCTATTGATTTATTGACTGCTTTACGTGCAACCTTAATCGCACTCATTAGATCTAGTGGCTTCTGAGTTTTCAATGCCCGCATTCCTGTTTGGATAACATTTGAAAAACTCTTTACCTTTGATTTCCTTTTCTTACACTTTCTCTTTGTTCCCTTTTTCACACCCATTCCGAATTTCTTTTTTGTTTTCATAATATTTGTAATCAAGTATGCTGCTGTTTTCTCTGCAATACTACTATCTTTTGAACCAACACGTTCCCACGCTTTATTTATTAGTACTGCATCAGCCCTATGTCGATCAGCTAGATCCTTATATTGTGAATATGCAATATCATGTACTCTACAAGCTTCATCCAATTGATTTATCCCACGATCACCGCGCTCCAACCTTTGTTTTAGCTTTGTTCCAGGTCCACAAAAATTATAACCAGGAATATGTACTTCAAATGGAAGTGTGTTAATTATTTTGTTGATAATACCACTACCTCGTTTCAAGTTTGAACTCTGACTGCAACAATTATAAAAACTTTTACCCATTTTATATAATGTTTAATCAAGGAGCATTTCTCATCGAATGAAGTACATTACACACGTGAATATGCGTTTAATACGTCAAAAACAAGAAATCTGTGTTAGAAATATCGAGGGTGGTGATCATTCATTAACAAATTCAGTTCCACGACATAGTTCTTTATTACCCAATACAATAAGAGCATTGGTTGTCGGTCCCTCAAACTGTGGAAAAACAAATGTTATGCTCAGCCTTATTGAAAGTCCAAACGGGCTAAAATTTGAGAATATATATGTATTCTCAAAGAGTTTATATCAACCAAAGTATGAGTATTTAGAGAAACTAATTAAACCGATAAAGGGAATGGGATATTATACGTTCTCACAAAATGATGAAGTTTTACCACCCGCTAAGGCTAAAGAAAACTCTATTATGATTTTTGATGATGTTGCTTGTGAAAAACAAAACAACATTCGTTCATATTTCTGTATGGGGCGTCATAAAAATATAGATTCTTTTTACCTATGCCAAACATATACTCATATTCCAAAACATCTAATACGTGATAACGCGAATATGATTATAATGTTTAAACAAGATGATTTAAATATGCGTCATATATATCGTGATCATGTAAATACTGATATGTCCTATGATTCATTTATGAAAATTTGTCAAAAGTGTTGGAGTGATAAATACGGATTCCTCATAATAAGTAAAGATAACGATATGGAAAAGGGAAGATACAGGAAGGGTTTTAATGAATTTATAATTATTTGAGAATATAAGTTTCATTCTGTAAGCTATATTTTCACAGTACATTATTAGACCCCAAAATGAGTAGATCATTCACTCTTACATTAAATGGTAATGAACCCATTACAAACATTTCTTATTTCCCACCCATTGAACTGACAAATGGTGAATATGAGTGTGCACTCATTGACTTTCATATGTACAACTCTATACCCAATGTTGATATAAATAATAATCTATTTCATATTGGTGATAAAGTAATTCAACTTCCAATCGGGTCATATGAACTCAATGATATTTATGATTTTCTAAAAAATAAACTAAAAGATTATGATCTTGAGAAAACATTTCAAATGGAGAGTAATAATAACACACTTCAAGTTCATATTACAACTACCAAGGAACCTATTTATTTTAATAGAAACAACTCCATTGGACAATTGCTTGGTTTCAATAAAAAAATAATTTATCCCGACTTGAAAAAAACATATATATCTGATCAACCTGTCAACATTTTAAAAATAAACACAATACGCTTAGTATGTAATATTATAAGCGGGTCATATATTGATAGTAGACAAGATCATTCATTATACGAATTTGGAATTAATGTTCCACCAGGCTATAAAATGAATATCACACCACACAATCTTATTTACTTACCAGTCAACACCAGAGAAATAAGTACACTCTCTATTCACATAACTGATCAGAACGGTGAATTAATAAATTTACGCGGTGAAAACTATACAATTCGTTTACACTTAAGATTAATACAATGATTATATACAATAAAAGAGGTGATACCTACCATCATCAGCACACTTTAAAACATAAAGTTATAGGAAGAGGATCGAAACCAAAAAGACACACACTTACATTAAAAAATAAGTTAATTCTTAAATCATTGGGCTTCAAAGTGCGAGTTTAACTAAAGTCATGGGGTTGAATGAAATATTGGCAGTACGGGAAAAACCTTTCTCTGATGAAAGTATATCAAAGAAGGAATATCACAGCTATCAACCCTATCAACAATCATTTAAACCAAATGATGAGATAAGAATTACAATCCAAAATCAAGATTTATATGTACTCCCCCATGAGAGTCTTCTAAATTTTCAAGGAGATATTACCCTAATTAAGGAAGGGGGAGCGGTAGAAACTCAAAATGTTATTGCGAAAATGAGAAATAATTGTATGGCATACTTTTTAGATGAAATACGCTATGAAATCAATGGTGTTGAAATAGATAGAACAAGATTTAGTGGTATTACTTCTACAATAAAAAACTTTGTTTCTTTAAATCAATTTGAAAGCAAGAGACTTTACAATTCTGGATGGAGTGGAGGACCCGTTTTCAATTTAAGCCCCCACTTCAACTTTTCAATACCCCTTAAAAACCTACTTGGATTTGCTGAAGATTTCAAAAAAGTATTATTAAATTGTAAACATGAACTAGTACTATTAATATCAAAAAATTTTAATGATGTACTTGAACAAGATAAATTTGAGAATGCACAATTAGTCGGAAAATATCATCTCAATATGACTAATATTACATGGAAAATTCCTCATATAACACCCAGCGATTCAACGAAAATTAAAATGTATGATATTATAAAAAGTGGAACCAATCTACCGATTGCATTCCGTAGTTGGGATACATACATTAATCCTAAACTAAGTAATGGAACAAATCATGTTTGGAATGTTAAATTAGCTGCTAACCGAGAACGTCCACGATTTGCTTTAATTGGATTTAAAGATAACCACTATCTGATTACAAACAATTTAAGAAATCTAAAGGTCTATTTAAACTCTGAAACTTATCCCTACGATGACTTAAACTTGGACTTTGATAAAGATCGATTTGCTCACCTATATGATATGTACTGCAAGTTTCAATCTAGCTACTATAACCGAAGTGAATCTCCTTTACTATCACCTACAGACTTTAAAACTAAAGCTCCTATTATCGTAATTGACTTATCATATCAAAATGAAATGGTTAAATCGGGACCCATTGATGTTAGGATTTCAATTGAACTTACCAAGCCCGCTATCGAAAATGTTCAAGTATATTGCGTGCTCATACATGATCGTTTAGTTGAATATAACCCGTTGAATGGTCTAGTTCAGCGGATTGTCTAACAATTAATCAGTCAATCATGAGTGAAGATATTGTTGCAATTGATGTTCAAGGATTTCTTGGGAACAACAATAAATTTATTCTAAAGGAAATTGGAGTCGTATTCAAAAACGAGACAATCTTGAATTCTAATTTTATCATACACTCTCCACATGATTTTATTGAATTGAATAAGAAATGTAGAAAAACAGCTACTTGGCTAACAAAAAAACATCACAAAATTTATTGGAATGATGGAGTATACTTTTTCAAAGAAACACAAATGTATTTAAGAGAAATAATTAGAAAACAGGAAATAATTTGTAAGGGATATCAAAAAAGGTTATTCCTACAAAAATTTTTAAAAAATGATAATGTAATTAACATTGATGAAATTGGTTGTCCCTCTCTAAAAATAATGGATGGAAAGCACTTTCCATATTGTTCATTACATGCTCGGGATGGTGTCTGCTCTCTGAACAATGCTCATAAAATCTTAAACTTTTACACAAACGAAAACTCCTAAACACCTTTTAAACAATTCATTCACATTTTGAGAGTCGGGAAAATAAGTTTACGAAATGACTGATTCTAATAACAATCTTAATATACCGACTTATTCATCTTTAATAAATAAAATTAATTTTTTTATTAATACATTTGGAAATATGATTTCAAAAGAGGACTTGAAATTATTACTAGAGACAAGGAACATGTTCATGGGAACTGACGTAAAGGAGTTTATAAAAACAACATTTGGAGAACATTTAAATTTATGTACATTTTCTAATGATAATATAGAAACTTGTGCTTGTTTTCATTTTGTAATTCAACAATATAGAGTTAGAAAATTAATTTCATCATATATTGAAACTTTTAAATAAAGAGAAAACCAAAAAAAAAAAATTTTCTATTGTTTTGAATTTGTTTTCGAGGGTGGGTCTATCATCAGCTGTTGCATTTTTTAACATCTGTTTTCTAAGTATAATACAACGAGTTATCTCTACCAAACTTTAGTTTAAGATAAACATTCAGACTATTACGTTGAAAGAAAAAATGATTTCCTCAAAAATTGAAGAGTTCTTAAGGGAGCATGGAAGTGAGATCTTCAAGGAACATGCTACGAAATTGAAATCATTTCATACATTTTTTAAAGATGTAGAAGCCACCCCACTAATTCATTCAAAGTATGGAGAACACCTATCATCCTGTGCATGGGCATATGATGATTGTAAAGTTGGACCTGACACTTGCAGGTGTATGCATGTTGAAAAGAGAGAAGAAGACGCCTTAAAATTGATGGAAAGATACATTCATTTATTTAAAAGACTCAATGTAAACTAATTTAAGACGAATATATAGAAATAAAAACGTATTTGACTAAACAAATGATCTCATTTGTTTTTGTGTATAAATGTGTATATTCTGTTAGGAACCACCACCACAAGCACCGCCACCACCACCATCCCTCTTACACTCCTACGCTCACTTTCCCATCTAATGCTCGCTAAAGAGGGGAGAGGTTACCGAACTCACGCTTGTTTCACACCACAAAAGTATGCGGTCTAATATCCCTCAAACCAACACCTTTTGACCACAAGACCGTAGCCAGGTTACACTAACAGGTGTCACCTACAACCCTAATTGAATCAACAAAACGCCCACGCATAGAAAAACAACTTCCCTTCCTCCTCCTCCTCCGCCTAAATATAGTTTTACAAATTCATACGCATGACAAAACACCCCTTGTAAAACGAATAGTTTTCTAAAACTGAACTACTTTCCACATTTCTCCTTAACACATACATTTTTTGAAAACTTAGAAGGTAACCGTTTTCTCTCTCATGTAAGCGCATGAGAAAAAATTTTCAAATATGATTAAAGAAAAACGTATTTGACTAAACAAACGATCTCATTTGGTTTTGTTCTGTTAGGAACCACCACCACCACAGTCACCATTTTGACCACAAGACCGTAGGCAGGTTACACTAACAGGTGTCACCTACAACCCTAATTGAATCAACAAAACGCCCACGCATAACAAAACAACGTTTTTGTTACACTCCCACGCTCACTTTCCCATCTAATGCTCGCTAAAGAGGGGGAGGTTACCGAACTCACGCTTGTTTCACACCACAAAAGTATGCGGTCTAATATCCCTCAAACCAACACCTTTTGACCACAAGACCGTAGCCAGGTGTCACCTACAACCCTAATTGACTCAACAAAACGCCCACGCATAACGCCTTCTAACCCAAGTTAGAAGCAACATAGTGATCTGTGTGCAACCATTGCACTCCACAAAATCCCACGCATGACAAAACACCCCTATCACACACGCAAGCCAGGTGTCACCTACAACCCTAATTGACTCAACAAAACGCCCACGCATAAGGCGTTCTAACACAAGTTAGAAGCAACATAGTGACCTGTGTGCAACCATTGCACTCCACAAAATTCCACGCATGACAAAACACCCCTATCACACACGCACCTTTAGCTTGAGAAAAAGACAAGACAAAACAAGACATATCAAAACACCACTCTCTCACACTCCTACACACCACTTTCTAACCTCATTAAGTGACCTGTGTGCAACCATGCTCATCTAACTAGGGTCAGCAACACCCCCCTTTTTGAATTAATTATGCTAAGTAGGTCATTAGAACACCTGTGTGCAACCATGCGTGACTAATTAGGGTCAGTGTGCAACCATGCGTGACTAATTAGGGTCACCCCCACCTCCTTTTTTGACATGATTTATTACCTAGTGAGCCAGCTCCCGTATTAACTACCTACTGTGCTGAATGTTGAAGTTCACCCTGAAATCGATCTCACATCAGATGCTTTCCAATCGGAAGAATATTTTGCACTTCGGAACCAATTCTCGTCCCCACAGCTACCTGATTTTCAAGTAGTCGACGACTTCATCTATCACCGTGCAGCATTTTCCAATTCAATTGACACTTCACCACACGATTGCTGGAAATTGTTCTTACCCGAGTCGTTACGCCGAAGCGTAATCAGTGCCGCCCATGACTAACCATCATCTGCGCATTGTGGAATGACCAAATGCCTAGAGCGCATTCGCCGCCTCTTTTACTGGCCAAGCATGGTAATCAACCTGCGGGACTACATGCGCAACTGCGAAACGTGCCTCACTACAAAGCATCCTACGCGTTCCTTGAAACCACCTATTGGCGCTCAAGTGCATAGCGAATGGATATTTCAACGACTCTTTTTGGATTTTATTGGCCCATTTCCGCGTTCCATGTCTAGAAACATGGGCATATTGATTATCCTGGATCACTTTTCAAAGCTCACTTTTCTAAAGCCAGTGTAAAAGTTCACCACTAAAGTGATAGTCTGCTTTGGTGTGCCTGAGACAGTCGTGAGTGACAACGGCACTCAGTTTAAAATCCGTGAGTTCTCCGACTTCCTTTCGAAATATGGAGTGCGCCACATGTTTACAGGTGCCTATGCTCCGCAGTCCAACGCAGCGAGCTTTCATCCGTTTGGACCAGCGCGAATAGGATGTTTTCCTCAGCAGCATCAATTGCTCACTTCGCAGCTTCCTCCGTCAGTCTTTCGGTGTATCACCTTAGCAAGTTGTCTTTGGGCAACATATGATCTCACACAGCCAGGGTTATAAATTGTTGCGCAAGGTTGGGCTTACTGGGCTTACTGACGAGTGTCAGAAAATTCGTGCAAGCATCCATAAACATCTGAGCAAAGCTTATTAGACGAACCAGGCCTAGATCGTTCGAAGTAGGTCAAAAGGTGACAAAACGGAACTTTGCGCTGAGCAACGCTGCCAACAATTTCAACGCAAAGCTAGCTCCAGTCGGTACAAAAGCGCGAGCTAAGGAGAAACTTGGCCAATCATTATATGTTCTAGAAGACATGAACGGCAAAGAACTTTGTAAATTCTATGCCAAGGACATCTGGTGATCCCTCCTGACTCCTTTTTCAGTTTTTATTGTTAGTCACAGGGACTAAAAATCAAAACTGTGGTTGTGGGAGTCAGTATATTTGGCTAAGTTGGCATTCCTAGTCAAGACATTCTTATGGTTATTAACATAAATAGGGATCCGATCCTCGCCCGAATACCAAAAATACCATTTTGATGGATTTTGATGATTTTGTGCATCCTACATCAACACTAGACGCCATGATTTCCTCCTCATTGTCGCAAGCTTCTCCCGAGATCGGTTCGTTCCCTGCGTAAAGTGTTACAATTTTCAAACCCGTCCGAATCCATACATCCGCGTGTGAAATTCTCAGAATTTTTGGGTGACCAGTACAACCTGTTATCACTCCCAATATGGGAGGTATGATAACTGGGACGATATATTGAGAGAATCGAATCGTAATTCCCGAGAAACAGCAGTGACCAGAGACACGTGCGAATTCTCGGAATTGTCGTAAGTTTTACGCTGCGTACAGCAGCGGTTTATTAGCGGAACCATACGTTTCTTCAGCGCCAGGTCAGAATCGCCATGTGAGATTCTCATGCCGCACACCGCGTGAAAGGAATCTTTCATCATTGCAACACCTGGATTAATTTCATTAATTAATTTCATCATCGTCAACCCATAAGCGGCTTCAAGGATCCCCTCCGCCAAGTCCGCACCACGATCTTCAAATCGGATCACGTTGCAGTTCGGGCGAAAATCGCACCGGCGCCGATTCGGCGTAAGTTGGGCTAGACCGCGCCAGCCCGATGCCGCATCCCAATTCGAATTTGAGTTCCAATTCTGGTTTTCAGTTAATTTTGGCCGGGACTGCCAACTTGTTTTTGTATCGCTAAAGCGATTGTAGTTTAATTTTCTTAATCTAAATATTTTTAAGACAAGTTTCTAATTTAATTTACGATTCCTATTTAGCCATTATACTTGCGCGTGTGCTTGCGACATAGTATGACTTATATACACCTAAATTAAACTATTCTACAGCGCACATCGATCGTCATCAGGCCTGCTGGCTTCGTTGGAGAGTTCGTAAGTACGGCATAGCCGTAAATCATTTACATTCCTATACATGTACATTTTCCCACATTCGTGTATTGATAAATATTAAATAAGAATCGTTTGCCCGTTATATAATTTAACGTAATTGGCCTAAGTGCTTTTCTGTAATTTTTGAACAGGTTCACCGCATAACGATAAAATATGTAATCAATTTCGTAATACATTAAGGTAAACTAAATATCCATTTCTTTTCCTATTTGATAATCTGGTACTGACACACCATCATATAGAGAGTCGTTTGGAATTAATTGAATTAATTTGCGATCTTTTGAGGGCACCTTAGAGGATGTAGCGCAGCGGTTGTTTTTAGGCTGGAGTCTAATGAGACTTTACAGGTACGGTGGGTAAAGAAGGTGGCCAATAACATCCGGGCGTCCGTCTTCGATAGGTACAGTCTCTCGTCCGAATCTTAGCCGTTGGGTTAAAATCAATATCGTTACCGTCTCTCTGTCTACTATTGTTAGTTCTGTGACACTCTTGTTGCATCTTAACACAAACCCACACCCATCTCCCTGAGCTGGCTGGTCAAAGAGTAGGCAGAGGTGTTAGGGTGGACAGCGCTCATAGAGTGTGTTCGTTACAACAAATTGTACTTCACTAAAGATCCTACTTCAATAATTATACCCGTTACTCGTTAAGTAAAAGGGTATACTAGATTCGTTGGAAAGTATGTAACAGTTAAAATGAAGCGTTTCCGACCCCATAAAGTATATATTTTGATCATGATCACAAGCCTAGACGATCTAGCCATGTCTGTCTGTCCGTGTGAACGCTGAGATCTCGATAACAATAAGTGCTTGAATTTTGGGAATTTGCATGCAGATTCTTGGGCTTCCTGCGTTTCCCAAACGGTTATAGCACTAAAACCCACATTTTTAATGATTTGTTAGAGTTTAAATGAAATTTTGCTCTTATTGTCAATACCATTAATATTTGGTTTGACCAACGCTCCGCACACCATGTGCCGTTTAATGGACCTTGAAATACCGTATTAGCTGAAGTCGCATGTGCCTGTCTACCTTGATGACCTTTTGGTGTTGTCAAAAAGCTTTGAAGACCATCTTCTACATCTTTCTGAGGTAGCCACCCAGCTGAGAAAAGCAGGATTGACGTCCAGAAAAGTCAGTTCTGTCTGAAACGGGTAAGTTACTTGGGATATTTGGTTGGATAAGGAACACTTCAAGTGAATCCAAACAAGATAAGCGCTGTCAGTGAATTCCCAATACCCAAAACTGAGTAACAGCTGAGAAGATTTCTTGGTATGACCAGCGCTTCATTTCGAACTATTCCTCAGTCATATTCCACCTAACAGAGTTGCTACGTGGCAAAGACTTAAAATGGAATGAACATGCTCAAGAGGCCTTTGAGGACATCAAAGCCAAGTTATGTTATGGTCGCTGCCATAGGCCATAAATCAAAAAATTGATTTTGAGCTATTCCAACAAGACCCACTTTTTCAAACAGCTGATTGTCCAAACTTAACGACACAATATCGTTTGTTTGGCAATTCTAACGGGACTCTCTAAAAATAGAACGAAATGAGCGAGCACGTCTTTACGTCTTTGCAATTTGCCAGCAGTCAAGTGCAACAGCCCAAATTTAAAAAAGGCAAATTAATTATAAAACACCCGTAAAATCAATAGAAATCAAATGAATATAGTTCATAGTGGTATATACTTTATTTATACAGATAAATATATAAATATTTTGGTGCTGTGTCTTGTCTATATCTATTTTTAAAGAAGTGCGTCTTTTTTAGTTTGTATTTGTTGTCCATTACAAAGTTTAGGTAAAGTCTTCAGTGTTTTCCCCCCGTTGCCCCCCAATAAAGTACACATTATATTATTTATTAATATTTTTAGATTATAAAAATGTTTACTTCAGCTGCGACAACCTGCGTCTGCACATTTGCCATTGCAAAATTCAACATAACCTCTTTTATTTTTCAGCAGCTCTATCTAGGAGGGACGCACTTTTTTGTTCTGTGTCTGTTATGTTGTTGTTGCCGTTGTAGTTTGTTATTGTTTTTGCGTTATTTGTTATGTGTTTTATGTTTTTAGATTATTTTTTTGTTTGATTATTTAATTATTTTCTCAGGTACCCAAATTCAAAGCGAGTATACTCGAAATTATGTTTTTAACATTTGGATTGAGGAATCTGGCACACTTGCGGAAAGATTTAAAAATGTACTGGATGCCCTAATTAAGGACATAAGATATAAGGGATATGAGCCGAATTTTGACGAATTCCAAACACAAATAAGCTATATTTGTTAAAAGCTGGCATCGTTTTGGCAGATTGCTAATTGGAATAATGAGAGATTTCTTAACAAAAAACAAAATTCTGATTGGCTGGAGTGCAAGGAAACTATAATTTTAAAATATGATTTTGTTTTGTTGTTTGTTTTCCACATTAAAAATATCTGTATATATCTTAAGCTTTTTGTCTGTTATCTGAGAGGGTGTGCTTGGGGGTGGAAATAGGTAATCACACCCATACATGTAGGTATTATAGATCTAGGTTGTTAAATAACTTACAGTAAAAATATCAGCCTGAATTTATGAATTTATGACTGCTTTTTCCAGTAAGCGCAATTACTGAGGAAATCGTTCCCAAGGAAGCTACAGGATATAGTTGTACGATCTGGTCAATTTTAAATCTATATATTTATTATATTTTTATAGATTTTTGGTGAAAGTTTCATAGCGATAGCACATCTAGAAGTATTTATGGCCGCGGCTCTATACAAGCCCGACCACTGTGCGATTATGAGAAACCATTCATTCTGCAGTGCGATGCCTCACTACATGGTGTTGGTGCAGCTCTGGCCCAATGCGACCCATCTGGTTGCGAACGACAAATAGCGTTCATGTCCAAAAAACTTAACAAAGCCCAACGTAACTATATGAACTGGAACGCATGGCTGTAGTCTTGGCAATCAAAAACTTCAGAATGTATATTGATGTACATTCTTTCAAAGTAGTCACTGACCACTCCAGTTTGCGTTGGCTTATGAATCAATCTGATTTAAGCGATAGACTGGCCAGATGGGCTATCAAACTTCAAGGTTACTCCTTTGAAACCGAGCATCGTAAAGGATGTGAAAATGTCGTGACGGATGCTCTATTCCATGCTTTCGAGGACGTTGGAGTTCCTGGGCTGAATGTTGAAGTTCACCCTGAAATCGATCTCACATCAGATGCTTTCCAATCGGAAGAATATTTTGCACTTCGGAACCAATTCTCGTCCCCACAGCTACCTGATTTTCAAGTAGTCGACGACTTCATCTATCACCGTGCAGCATTTTCCAATTCAATTGACACTTCACCACACGATTGCTGGAAATTGTTCTTACCCGAGTCGTTACGCCGAAGCGTAATCAGTGCCGCCCATGACTAACCATCATCTGCGCATTGTGGAATGACCAAATGCCTAGAGCGCATTCGCCGCCTCTTTTACTGGCCAAGCATGGTAATCAACCTGCGGGACTACATGCGCAACTGCGAAACGTGCCTCACTACAAAGCATCCTACGCGTTCCTTGAAACCACCTATTGACGCTCAAGTGCATAGCGAATGGATATTTCAACGACTCTTTTTGGATTTTATTGGCCCATTTCCGCGTTCCATGTCTAGAAACATGGGCATATTGATTATCCTGGATCACTTTTCAAAGCTCACTTTTCTAAAGCCAGTGTAAAAGTTCACCACTAAAGTGATAGTCTGCTTTGGTGTGCCTGAGACAGTCGTGAGTGACAACGGCACTCAGTTTAAAAGCCGTGAGTTCTCCGACTTCCTTTCGAAATATGGAGTGCGCCACATGTTTACAGGTGCCTATGCTCCGCAGTCCAACGCAGCGAGCTTTCATCCGTTTGGACCAGCGCGAATAGGATGTTTTCCTCAGCAGCATCAATTGCTCACTTCGCAGCTTCCTCCGTCAGTCTTTCGGTGTATCACCTTAGCAAGTTGTCTTTGGGAAACATATGATCTCACACAGCCAGGGTTATAAATTGTTGCGCAAGTTGGGCTTACTGGGCTTACTGACGAGTGTCAGAAAATTCGTGCAAGCATCCATAAACATCTGAGCAAAGCTTATTAGACGAACCAGGCCTAGATCGTTCGAAGTAGGTCAAGAGGTGACAAAACGGAACTTTGCGCTGAGCAACGCTGCCAACAATTTCAACGCAAAGCTAGCTCCAGTCGGTACAAAAGCGCGAGCTAAGGAGAAACTTGGCCAATCATTATATGTTCTGGAAGACATGAACGGTAAAGAACTTTGTAAATTCTATGCCAAGGACATCTGGTGATCCCTCCTGACTCCTTTTTCAGTTTTTATTGTTAGTCACAGGGACTAAAAATCAAAACTGTGGTTGTGGGAGTCAGTATATTTGGCTAAGTTGGCATTCCTAGTCAAGACATTCTTATGGTTATTAACATAAATAGGGATCCGATCCTCGCCCGAATACCAAAAATACCATTTTGATGGATTTTGATGATTTTGTGCATCCTACATCAACACTAGACGCCATGATTTCCTCCTCATTGTCGCAAGCTTCTCCCGAGATCGGTTCGTTCCCTGCGTAAAGTGTTACAATTTTCAAACCCGTCCGAATCCATACATCCGCGTGTGAAATTCTCAGAATTTTGGGTGACCAGTACAACCTGTTATCACTCCCAATATGGGAGGTATGATAACTGGGACGATATATTGAGAGAATCGAATCGTAATTCCCGAGAAACAGCAGTGACCAGAGACACGTGCGAATTCTCGGAATTGTCGTAAGTTTTACGCTGCGTACAGCAGCGGTTTATTAGCGGAACCATACGTTTCTTCAGCGCCAGGTCAGAATCGCCATGTGAGATTCTCATGCCGCACACCGCGTGAAAGGAATCTTTCATCATTGCAACACCTGGATTAATTTCATTAATTAATTTCATCATCGTCAACCCATAAGCGGCTTCAAGGATCCCCTCCGCCAAGTCCGCACCACGATCTTCAAATCGGATCACGTTGCAGTTCGGGCGAAAATCGCACCGGCGCCGATTCGGCGTAAGTTGGGCTAGACCGCGCCAGCCCGATGCCGCATCCCAATTCGAATTTGAGTTCCAATTCTGGTTTTCAGTTAATTTTGGCCGGGACTGCCAACTTGTTTTTGTATCGCTAAAGCGATTGTAGTTTAATTTTCTTAATCTAAATATTTTTAAGACAAGTTTCTAATTTAATTTACGATTCCTATTTAGCCATTATACTTGCGCGTGTGCTTGCGACATAGTATGACTTATATACACCTAAATTAAACTATTCTACAGCGCACATCGATCGTCATCAGGCCTGCTGGCTTCGTTGGAGAGTTCGTAAGTACGGCATAGCCGTAAATCATTTACATTCCTATACATGTACATTTTCCCACATTCGTGTATTGATAAATATTAAATAAGAATCGTTTGCCCGTTATATAATTTAACGTAATTGGCCTAAGTGCTTTTCTGTAATTTTTGAACAGGTTCACCGCATAACGATAAAATATGTAATCAATTTCGTAATACATTAACGTAAACTAAATATCCATTTCTTTTCCTATTTGATAATCTGGTACTGACACACCATCATATAGAGAGTCGTTTGGAATTAATTGAATTAATTTGCGATCTTTTGAGGGCACCTTAGAGGATGTAGCGCAGCGGTTGTTTTTAGGCTGGAGTCTAATGAGACTTTACAGGTACGGTGGGTAAAGAAGGTGGCCAATAACATCCGGGCGTCCGTCTTCGATAGGTACAGTCTCTCGTCCGAATCTTAGCCGTTGGGTTAAAATCAATATCGTTACCGTCTCTCTGTCTACTATTGTTAGTTCTGTGACACTCTTGTTGCATCTTAACACAAACCCACACCCATCTCCCTGAGCTGGCTGGTCAAAGAGTAGGCAGAGGTGTTAGGGTGGACAGCGCTCATAGAGTGTGTTCGTTACAACAAATTGTACTTCACTAAAGATCCTACTTCAATAATTATACCCGTTACTCGTTAAGTAAAAGGGTATACTAGATTCGTTGGAAAGTATGTAACAGTTAAAATGAAGCGTTTCCGACCCCATAAAGTATATATTTTGATCATGATCACAAGCCTAGACGATCTAGCCATGTCTGTCTGTCCGTATGAACGCTGAGATCTCGATAACAATAAGTGCTTGAATTTTGGGAATTTGCATGCAGATTCTTGGGCTTCCTGCGTTTCCCAAACGATTATAGCACTAAAACCCACATTTTTAATGATTTGTTAGAGCTTAAATGAAATTTTACTCTTATTGTCAATACCCATCTAGGTGCTAAAAATTTTTGAAATCGGGCTAGTCGCTTAAAAGTTATAACCAAATACCAATCAAAATTTTGCTACTTATGCAGCAAATAAGCTGTTTTCATTAAGACGCCACCAAGCCGCTAGGGGCGCTATAGGCTGGTTGGCGCTATAAGCTAGGTGCCGCTAGCCACAAAGTTGCTTTAAAAAAACAGAGTTGCTTTATGCATATCTCCATCCTTTTTGCACTCCCTTAAGCTATGTAACGGGTATCTTGGCCATCGACAATAGCGTTTTCCCTTGTTTATTTTTTCGATACATGGTATCTTGTCCTAAATGACTGTATTAAACATCAGCTTAGTTGGAGCCACCCCAGTTGTCCCGCGTGGGGTGACATTATACATGAGAGCCAAACTCTGGATTCCCTCTATATAGCTCTTTCCGTTGCCATATCCAATTTAAGCCGTTTGACTAAAGATCTGTTCATGTTCACTACTTCCCCATTTGCTTGAGGCCAGTAAGGTTGGGTATTCACTTGAATTATGGCACATGCGATACAAAAGTCAGAGAATTCCTGACTCACAGTACCTTCTACCATTGCCTGTTTTTAAACCGTTGCAGAGGGTATTATGATTTCAGTCAGAAGTTTGCAACGCAGTGAAGAAGACGTTTCCGACCCCATATTCTTGATCAGCATCACTAGACGAGTCGATCTAGCCATGTCCGCCTGTCCGTCCGTTTCTACGCAAACTAGTCTCTCAGTTTTAAAGCTATCGGGCTGAAACTTTCCCAAAAGTCTTCTTTCTTTTGCATCTTATAGCTCCCATAGGAATAATCGGAAAAAAAATTAAAAAATGTATTTCTTTGGTGCTTTTTAACATATAAACTCCTACGCTTGGAAATAATATTTTTTAATTAGTTCTGAATTTTGAACTTAATTATATCAAAATCGGACAACTATATCATATAACTGCCATAGGAACGATCGAAAAATTGGTGGGAAAGTTATATAAAACAAAATATAGCTTGGGTGTTTTTTGACACATTAAGATACTATTGGGAAAATATTTTTTTTTGTATTTTTAAGAATTTCGAGTTAAATTTAATAATTATAACTGCAAGGGTATACAAACCTCGGCTTGCCGAAGTTAACTTCCTTTCTTGTTTCAATCGACATTTACGCAACATAGTAATACAAATAATGAAGATTATCATCCACACCCACTAAGCCTGTTATTAATGCATCTGATTTTCCTTAGTGTACTGCTGCTCTTTAACTCTCATTTTCATAAAGCCCCGACCGAATACCAAGTTCTTATTCTTAGGAGTTGTTCAAGCTATCTTGCCAGCCCCTCAATGTATATTGCTCTTTAATCTGTCTCTTAATCAATGTAATTTTTTGTCCATATAGAAGGAAAACTTTATAGTCCTATTGTTTATAAAACTAATCAAGTCAGATTTATCAAACTATCGTGGTATTGCTAAACTTAGTGCAATTCCGAAGCTGTAAAAAATATATTACCAGTATTACCATTACATGTTGTCAACATTGTCATTATGTAGCTCTTCTACTAAAAAATGCATAAACTTATTTCCTGAATTAATAGTGGTTTACTGACACATCATCGAACTGATGATATTTTTACTGATTTCTCTAAAGCGTTTGATTCAGTGAACCATAAGATTCTTATTTATAAGCTGTCTTTTTTAGGTTCTACTCCTAACCTACTCGAGTGTACATTTTCCTACCTTGCTAATAGATTCTAAACGGTTTCTTTTAGTAATAAAATTTCTAAAATTATTAATGTTCGGGAGTGTCACATGGTAGCCCTGTGGGACCTTTACTATTTGGATTAATGATCTACCTTATGTCATAAAATCATCTACTTTATTGATGTATGCCGATGATGTCTTGTTTATTGTACCCATTTGTTTGTCTAACGCACATTTTGCCCTTCAATTAGATCTTGATTGCTTATATTCTTTATTCTTTCTATTATAAATGTAACTACACATAGAGAATTATTCAAGTAATTTGGACTGAAATTAAGAATTTTTGTACTCAAAAATTCAGCATGAACAAAAATTCTCACTTTGAGTGCAAAATACTCACTTTCAGTACAAATTTCTCAAAAATGTGTACTTAAATTGAGTACATTTGTGCTATTTTTTAACATTTTTACTCAATATGAGTACAAACTGCACTCCTTTTAAGAAAAACTTTAGCTTGAATTTTAGAAACGAGTATCCCCTTTTCTCAAACTGAGAAATTCCAAGCGCTCAAATTGAGAAACAATGAAGAACTTTTGTACCTTAACCCATTCCCATATAAAAGGGTTAAATATTTATTTTTTAATTTTTTTTATAAGGCTCTAATACATAAATATTCATAGTATTTATTCCTTAATTTATTTTTTAGAAAGCTTAATAAAAAGAACTTAACTAAATTTCATTTGTATATAAGTATAAGAACAAAGTGGCTGGAAAAGAAACTATCGTTGTTAGCAATTAATTTCATAATAATTAGCTCTTATCTGTTTCTGAACTAAGCTCTCATTTAAAAATGAACGAGCTACTGAATGAATAAGCTACTGCAGCCAAAGTGTTTTGGCCTGACTTGTGCTAAACATTTTTTTTAATTATTTCTTATAATACCAGGAGTACATGCATGTACATCATACACACGTTTTAATTAAGTTGCATAAAGCAGCACTTATCTTACATTCGTATTTTTCTATGTAGATATATGTAACGTATGTACATATGTACTCTAGAACTTTTTTTCACATGAAGAACATTACAAAAACAAATTAGATTAAAACTTCCTCATAGCACGAAAGGGCATCTTTGGGCGACATCAGGCATGTCTTATTCTTGGAAAATTTCATTGAAAGTGACCGACAAACGAATGAGAGAGAGAGACAACCATAGACGCAACGAATTAAAGTCCGCTCATCTCTTGTCTCGTTCGCAGAACGGAATAATCTAGAACTCATTATGAGAATTTGCAAATCCTTTTTGAGGTTTTCGGTTAGTCACAATGAGAATATTAATTCTCAAGTTGGAAATTTAAGAACACATTTCCTCAAACTTAAAATTTTGTGATCAATTCAACTTCTTTTTCCTAAAATGAGTGCAACTTTTCTCAGCATGAGATTTTTCCACAAATTTTATACTTAAATTGAGTAATCCTCAAATTGAGAATACAAATACTCAACTTGAGAACGTAATAATTTTCTCTGTGTATATGACTTTTAATCGTAGTCCATTTTTGTATTCATATTCTATCAATCATAATGCCCTTTTATGTTTTTTTTCAGCTCAGGATCTTGGCGTCTTATTCGATCACAAAGTAAGTTACAATCTCTAAACAAGGAAGAAGTTTTCTTGCGTTTATGAAGCGTTGGCCAAAAGAGTTTAATGATCCGTACACAACCAAGCTTTTGTATGATTCCCTGCTGTTCCCAGCTGTTACCAAAACATGCTGGAATCTGTTTAAAAACAAACTCTTTTA
Organism: Drosophila suzukii; assembly: GCF_043229965.1. Taxonomy (NCBI): domain Eukaryota; kingdom Metazoa; phylum Arthropoda; class Insecta; order Diptera; family Drosophilidae; genus Drosophila; species Drosophila suzukii. The sequence continues at coordinate 48,554,657 of NC_092082.1, forward strand.
CTTGCTTTAAAAGAACAAATCTGGGTCATAGGGAGCCGTTTGCCTTCGTGTCATGCGAGATTGCGCCTGCTGAACAATCGAACAGTCGAACATATCAGTGAGTTATGTTTGATGCATACAATTATTAAAGGTGATGTCGACTTACCTTTCCTTCTTAGCTCTTTTTCGTGTTTTTTGTGACAATTACATATAATGAACTATGTCATGCCTTACTGTCTGTCTATGATAGCCCATTTATATATATAAACACATTTATTTTCTTCGACTTACCTTTTTGGTTCTTCTGCTTTATATTTCATGTATGTCATACGTCGATGTAACAATTTTTATAAAATCATACAGATAAATGTGCGAAACGGGGTTTGACCGTATAAACGGTAAAACATAATAAATTTAATTTATCTGAAGTGCTCATTCCCCTTCTCTAAGCTTTGCATTGAAAAATAGCGTTTAACAAGAAAGGAAGTTAACTTCCTCAAGCCGAAGTTTGTATACCCTTGCAGCATAAATTAAATTTAATTCAAAACTCAAAACTAATAAAAAAAATGTTATTTTCAAGCTTAGGAGGTTATGTGTTAAAAATCAGCAAAGATAAAATTTTTTTTCCTTTTTTTTCCGATTATTCTTATGAGAGCTATAAGATATAATAGTCCGCTCCGGCTGGTTCCGACTTATATACTAGCTGCAAAAGAAATAAGACTTTTCGAAAAGTTTCAGCTCGATAGCTTTAAAACTGAGAGACTAGTTTGCGTAGAAACGGACGGACAGACCGACAGACGACTAGATCGACTCGTCTAGTCATGCTGCTTTAAAAAATTTAATCTTTGGCGGTGTTCGTGCGAAGGCGATGTGGAAACTAAAAATTAAAAATGGAAGGAGAACCTCTAAATCGACTGCAGGAGGTCAGTGCAGATGAAATAGGACGCCAAATCCAAGCTGTTGCCCATTATTGTGAGATCTCACAGACAGGAAGAAATACCACATCAGGGGCAAATCCGCAGAATAGTTAAAGTGTTGGAGGAGATCCACTAGAAAATGCCAGTGGGAAGGAACATGCCGAGTGCGACTTCGCTCCCTATATGGACATCCTGCCGGGCGTGTCCTCGCAAGGAAAGTAAGATCTGGCCAAAAGAATTTGGTTGCGTTGTACTAATAAAAGTATCTTTTTAGTAGAACCACCAGTATCTCCGACGATCTCCGACGACCTCTCCATTAGGACTCCGGAGGCTTAAGCGCAGCTGTAGGACCCTCTTGCTTGTATAGGGAGGAATAAAATAGCTCGCCCGCTAAGGAATAGTTGCTGAAGCCATAGCCAGCCACTGCCAGGATGCTGGGTGACTTCCTGAAGCGTCAGCGGATCAACCCCGTTCCCAATCCGGCTCCCACTTCCTCAAGGTCCAATACGCCTATTGGGACTCGGAGCTGGACTGCGGTGGAGCGGAAAAGATGGCAAAGTATCCGTGGAACGAGAAGGAAGCTTTAAACTACTAATTTACACAAATAAAAACAATCGTTGAATATGCCATTTCTGTATATTTTAATTTCTTTGTGTACCGGCAGACATTTCCTTTTTAAATTTCTCCAATTGATTTGTTTTCCGTTTGGCAACAAGCCCAGCTGCTTGACAGTAAGACCATGCTACATGCACTGCGGGTGAAATTTGAAAACTTCGGTCACACTACAAAGAACATGATTTTTCGAGTAGTGAAACTCTTAGCCGATCTGAGTACTAGGCTTCAAAGATAATTATATATAAGAAAATTGTGCACCATTATTCTGAAAATATATTATACATGCGATAAGCCAATATAAGAAGAACAGCTTTTAGTTTCAACGTAAATTGGTTTTCATGTTTAAGTTTAGCAAATATCGAAAAAGCGTTAAATGGCATTCAATGACATTTCAGTATATCGCTTTGAACGGCAGTGCACGTAATGACGAAGCGCACCTGGAGAATGTTCGAAGGCGATTACAATATATACACAAAAAAATTAAAATCCACTGTGATAGTCCGATCGTAACGAGTGACATTTCAATCAAAAGGTATTGCAAAAACAGCTATAAATAGCTACATTTTGTAAAATACTGTAGACGCTTTTGTAATATGATTTGCTTTAAAGTGTATAGCCCTTGAAATGTCTTAAATTTTGGCATACAACACATTGTTGTAAAAGTTATTTTAAAGTTATTAACCAACAGAAATGGGCACATTTACTAGTTAAGAACATCTAACTGCCTGAGCATTGAACTTGTTTCGTGCTTATCCAAACTTTTTTAAAGGTCCTGCTAATTTTACAGGATGTTAAAAAGATTAGTATATCAGATTTTATTTCTACCACATTTCGAAAAACCCGAAAGTTTGGCAGGAAAACATCTATAAATAGCTACATTTCCTACGCCCGTAACTTGTGAATTTCTAAAGCTTATTGATTGAGCTAAATGTTCTGTAAGAGATGTATTGAAATCCTGTGCAAGTTATATGACACATTATTTAGGGGCTCTTACCCAATTTGTAAACAACTTTGAGCCGAGAGCTAATTTCCAAATAACTCTGACAGACCCGAGATAAATCCGTGGTCAGCTATTTCTGCCAAGCAGGCCTCCAAATCATTCCCACCCAGATCAATTTCACGCAGTCCGAATCAAACGGATGCTGTAAACATCCAAACCGATATTATAAACAATCGGAGCCCCAAGCGAGCCCTGAGTCCGCTAACGTAAACAAAAGATCCCCAAAGCGAGTCCCGAGTCCGCTAACGTAAAAAAAAGATCCCCAAAGCGGTCCCTAAACTCCGCTAATGTAAACACCAATTTCCGGCCAAGATTGGACTTCGAATTTAATTGGCAAATTGCATCATCCTATTTTCCGACTCTCTTGAGTCATTCTCTTTATCAATTTTTGGGGATAAAATCTCTTAAGCCGAGGTTTGATTATTGATCATTGAACTAGAGAGCAGGCAGTCGGTTTTTGAGATCCGAATCGAGCAGAACAATAATTCGAGAATAAATACAAGAGCAGTCAATTAAATAAATTCGACCTATTGTAAAATTGTAATAGTGAATAAGTGATTGTTAAAAATAAAAATAAATTTTTTTAATCAATTCACTAGTGAGAAACTTAATTTGCACGCATTTCCGCCACAAAAGTTGATATCGGAACTTTTTTTTGCGACTAACACGACTAGTTACCAAATGCTTTTAAAGAAAAAATTATTTTGTTTGGTTCCACCTGCTGGGTTTGTTCTATGGGCTTTGCCAACAATACTAAACCTGCAAGAAAACACATCACATTAAGAATATGAGCTTAATCGTTTTAATAGTGCCAAATGTGTACCCGATTTATCAAAAAAATATTTAGGTGTACGCATAGTCGTAGCACTCACATATAAAATTTAAGACACGAGAAGGATATCCATTACAGACAAGAGTGTAAAAATCAATAAGGTCTTGAATAGCCAATATAATCTTCTACCATAGTTAACTTACCTAAATTTATTAAAGGGCTTGAGAAATATGACTAGTTGTTACTGGCTCAAAACTTGCTTATTGTGGCTTTCGCTACTCATATAGTTGAGGCGTTTATTATGATAGCCATCTGCTATGAAGCCCCTATTAATTGTGAAGTATTTGTTTACAGGTTTCGCATGGTTGGCAGAGCACATAAAACAAACGCAGCCGGTGAGACCTAACATAATCATTTTATCTGGAAAATAATTTTGTAAGACGTGTTAAAAGTGTATGTTTAAAATATGGCGCATTATTTTAATAATATTAGTGCAATAATTATATTGATTACGGTGTGGAATTATGCTGCTTGTGAAATATACATTGATACAAATATTCATGATATACTGGATAGTCATTTAATGCCAATTGACGTTTTTGCGACATGTGCTAAATGTAGACATAAAAACCAATTTACGATGAATCTAAAAGCTGTCCTACTTATATTAACTTATCACAGGTAATTGTCAATTCAATTGTAATCAATTCACTAGTGAGAAACTTAATTGGCGCCCAACGTGGGGCCGTGTGATTAAAAAATTCTAAAGCAAAGCTTTTAAATAAACCCCAAAAAAGTTTAAAAGTGAAAAAGGAATTTTGCGCGGCCAACAACCCGATACAACCGACGAATATATAAAGCCTGTGTTGGTAAAAATAAGGTGGAAATTAATAAATGCAATAATCCCCTTAAACTCTATACAACCGGCAAAAAAATAAAAAGTTTGTGTTGATCAAAAAATAATAAGGTGGAAAATAATTAATGGAATAATCCCCTTAAAATCTCAAATTACAAAATATTGTTCGTAACATAAATTCACTGCTCGGACAAAATAAAAAATTTAAAAAGTGACAACAAAATTCATCGAAACAAATAACCATTGTGAAAAACAATTTAATTAAAAAAATATTGCAAACAAATCTTCGAAATCATCAACAAAAAGACATTTAAAGAATAAAGGCTGAAGGGCAAGCCCTCGCCAAGAAATAAACACTGAAGAAAGAAGGAAGACACCAATTTAAAAACCCGAAGAAAGAAGGAAGACCCCAAGATAAAAAAAAGGGAAGGACGACCCCAAGCAGGATCATCATCCAAGAAAAACGACAACCCCAAAAAGAACGACAAGAAAAATAAGGAGGACGATTCGTGAGCGATATAATCTTTTTTTTTTATTATTATTATTATTTAATAAGAAATTTGTAAAAATAAATATAATTATACAAAGTGGAAGAATTAATTTCTGATTTCGAAAATATTCTCAAAATGTCAGAACCTTCAACAAGGCAGAACGGAGCAAATAAAAGACTCCACATAAGTTCGCCTCAAGAACGTCATCAGGCGATTACAAACAATACCATGTTAAATGTAGGAGATTTAATTAAACAAATTGTAAATTTTGAATTGAATCCATTAAAGGAAGAGATCGTTAACTTAAGATCGCAGCTTTCTCATAAAATTAAAACGGTTGAAGATTATCAGATAGAGATTATAGATCCAAATATAAAGTGCGACACATCTTATGAGATCATCAAATCTGTTAGGGAATATAAAGGAGAAGAAGATAAATATGTAAGCTGGAGAGAATCGGCTGAAATAGCCATGGGGCAATATGCCAGAGGGAGTGAAAGATTTTTTTCCGCCCTATCAATATTAAGAAACAAAATAACGGGAATGGCAAACGATGCCTTAACCCATAACGGTACGGTATTAAATTTCGATGCCATAATGGCCAGACTTGACTTTGTCTTTAGCGACAAACGTCCTATTCATATTATTGAACAGGAACTAAGTGTTTTGAGTCAAGGAAAATTATCAATTATGGATTATTATGGTACAGTTAATAGAAAGTTAACTCTACTTATTAATAAAACAATTATGAATAGGGCTAACAACGGCTATAATCAAAACAAGGAAGAACGCTATAGTCGAGTACCTCGACTATCAGATACCCGTTACTCAAAGGGAAATGGAGATATGCAAGCAGCAAAGCGAGATTAAAATGCGCCACCTACCGGCGGTAGACAGATTTAAGCGTTAAGGGCGTTAGAGTGGGCGTGGAAAATTTATTTTTGGATCAATCGATAGGTATTGACGACACCAATACATTTCAGTTAGAATTTTTTATCTAGCATGCAAATTGTGGGCGTCACAGGTTTTCGTGGTTTGTGGGCGTTTAAGTGGGCGTGGCAAACTTTTTTTTAGGTCAATCGATAGGTATTGATGAGAACAATACATTTCAGTTAAAATTTTATATCTAGCGTCAAAACTGTAGGAGTTACAGTTTTGGGCGGTTTGTGGGCGTTAGAGTGGGCGTGGCAGTCTACTGAAACAAACTTGCGCTGTGTAAGAAGCTCAGGAATCTGTACGCCAAATCTCAATAGCCTAGCTCTCATAGTTTCCGAGATCTCAGCGTTCATCCGGACAGACAGACGGACAGACGGACAGACGGACATGGCTAGATCGACTCGGCTAGTGATCCTGATCAAGAATATATATACTTTATGGGGTCGGAAACGCTTCCTTCTGCCTGTTACATACTTTCCGACGAATCTAGTATACCCTTTTACTCTAAGAGTAACGGGTATAACTATAATAAATATCAAAATAATAATTATAGCCAGAACAAGTGGGATCAAACAAAAAAATTTGAGACCCAGAAAACTCAGCAAGGACAAGCCCAAAATAAAAGGGTACCAACTGGAACTGTTAACCAACCGGCTAACAAGACAATGAGACTAAACAACATTGAGGAGAACCATTTTTTAGACAAAAGTCAGGAGTAGGCTTACCCTACTTATTTAGAAATGACCCGAAAATAAATAAAAAATTAAAAATATTAATTGACACTGGGGCAACCTCGTGTTATATTAGAACTGGAGTTTACAAAAATAAGAATGAGCTTCCAATATACAAAAGAGTATCCACAGTGAATGGATATTCAATAATTAAATATTATCATATGATAACTATTTTTGATACACGATATACTTTTTATGAAATAGAAGGGCTAGACTCAGATCTACTGATCGGCTATAACCTATTGAAAAAAATAGGAGCTATGATTGATACAGCTAAGGGAGTTATTAAATATAACGGAATAGAAGAGAAATTAAATTATGACAACGGAAACAATTTAAACCAACATTCTTTAACAGAAGAAAACACCATTCTTCCATTAAAAGAATTTATATTAAAAAAATACTTTGATGAAAAGGCTCAAATCAGATCCGAATCTGATATGGGTAATCAAAGCGAATTTAGTTTGGGATATACAAATCCTGAACACGCCGTCGTTGAAATATCCGACAAAAATAAAAGTTTGGAATTTAAAAATTCCGAACACGCCGTCGTTGAAATATCCGACAAAAATAAAAGTTTGGAATTGAAAAATTCTGAACACGCCGTCGTTGAACTATCCGACAATAAAAAAAAAAACAACATAAAAATATCATCTGCAGATCAAAGAAAAGATCTGGAGAATGAAATATTAAATATTATACATGAAGAGCATTCAAAAATAAATATGCAGATTCCTTTTAGGACAGATATACGCGGTGAAATAAAGACCGTAAATGGTAGGGCCATTTACAGCAAACAATATCCTTATGCTTTATCAGCTTCAGATTTTGTAAATTCTGAAATAAGTCGAATGCTAAAAGAAGAAATTATAAGGCCAAGTAGAAGTCCTTATAATTCCCCTGTACTAGTGGTACCAAAAAAGGGTTTCAATGAAGATGGAACTCCAAAACTAAGACTCGTAATTGACTATAAAAAACTAAATGAAAATACTATACCTGATAGGTATCCAATGCAGGACCCTTCAGTGATTTTATCAAATCTCGGAAAACCCAAATACTTTTCAACAATTGACTTGGAATCTGGATTTCATCAGATTCTCATGAACGAACCTGACATACAAAAAACCTCATTTTCAATAAATAATGGGAAATACGAATTCCTAAGAATGCCTTTCGGTTTGACAAACGCTCCTAGAATATTCCAACGAGCGATGGACGATATTTTGAGAGAACAAGTGGGTAAAACATGTCATGTTTATATGGATGACATAATCATATTTTCAAAAACAATTGAGCAACATTACAAAGACCTAATTGTCATTATTAAGATTTTGCTGAACGCAAACATGAAAATTTCGATTGAAAAATCAAAGTTCTTTAAATTAGAAACAAACTTTCTCGGTTACGTTGTTTCCCACAATGTGATCAAAACCGATCCCGAAAAAATTTCAACAATTGTAAAATATCCGATCCCTAAAAATATTCGAGAGCTTAGAAGCGTCCTAGGCCTTACAGGATATTACAGAAAATTTGTGCAAAATTACGCAAAGATAGCTAAACCTTTAACAAAATATTTAGAAGGCCAAAACGGCAAAGTATCTAAAAAAGCATCACGTAAAACTTTAATACAGTTTGATGATTCAGCTATAAGAGCTTTTAACGAGGTTAAAGAAAATTGAATTGCACAAGTAGAACTAGTACAGCCGGACTATAATAAAAAATTTACCCTAACAACTGACGCGTCTGACTTAGCAATTGGTGCGGTTCTTTCTCAGGAAGGAAAACCAATCACATTTGTTTCAAAAACTCTAACCAAAACTGAACAATTATACGCGACAAATAAAAAAGAACTTTTAGCCATAGTATGGGCTCTTAAAAACCTTCGTAATTACTTATATGGGGTTAACAACATCGAGATCTATACCGATCACCAACCTCTTTCATTTTCCATTTCTCAAAAAAATGAAAAGATGGTATTCTTTTATTGAAAGCTATTCACCCAAAAAAATTTATAAGCCAGGAGCAACAAATGTTGTTGCGGACGCTTTATCAAGGATACAAATTAATAACTTAACGGAAAGTAATGAATCGGTCTCAGACCAAAATACTCAGCATTCAGCAGAGAGTAGTTTTGAGAATGTTATACAAGAAACCCGAAAACCCTTAAACCAGTTTAAGCAACAATTGCTAATAGCAACGGGGAGGTATACAATACATGAGTCGATTTATGTATTCGGAAATACTAGTCATATAATAGAGTATGATACTCCAGAAAATTTAATATCAATATTAAGAGAATATATTCCACCCAATATAACAATAGGAGTTCACTGTACTCTAGAAGATTTTTATAGAATTCAAAAACCACTTAAAGACAATTTTATAAATACATTTTTATACACTAAGACATTTGTCCAGGATGTCGAAGACGCTGAAGACAGATCCGTGATTATCACAGAAACTCATTGTAGAGCTCATAGAGGGCTTGATGAAAATTATAAGCAAATAACTAGACTCTATTATTGGTCTAATTTATACAAAAAGCTTAAGGAATTTATAAAGAATTGCACAATCTGCAATCAAAACAAATACAAAAGACACCCAGTACAGATTCCTATCGGTCAAGCGCCTATTCCAGAAAGAGAAGGTGAAAATTTGCATCTTGACATATATTACGCCCAAAATCTAATATTCATTACTTGTATAGATTCCTATTCGAAATATTTGGTCGTAAAAGAAATCCCTAACAAACTAAATATAGAAAATAAAGTTTCAGAAATTTTACAACAATTTCCATTAGTCAAATCTTTGATGATAGATAACGAACCAAGTTTCTCTTCATACCAATTGAGAAGGGTAGCTTTTCGAGTGGTGTAGGTTTATTTTAGGATAGTTGTGTTGGATATAAGGTTACATATAGAAATTATAACTATAAGTGTTCTGCGCACGTTCTGCTCTTGAGTACGACTCTGTCTCGACTACTTTACATTTGTAGAGTCTGGTAACATTATCAAAAAAAGGACTTATTCTACACTAATATTGAAGGTTTGGTATATACTATATTAGGCGCTGTTCACAGTCGGCCTCTCCTGACAAATCTCTGCGTCCTCGCAGGATTCATGGGGTGGATCATCTTCAAAGTCGTCATCTTCATCGGGCTCCTCCGGTGGCAGCTCACACCAGCGCTTCATCTTGTCGGACGAATACACCGACTTGTAGTGTCTCTGCTTTCGTTGTGCGTGAGGGGTATCTTCTACGAGATATCTTTCGTTCGGCAGGACCTTGGTGATTATAAAAGGTCCTTTGTAGCGCGGCTCCAATTTGCGTGATGTGCCCGTGCTGAATGGCTCATTCTCGACCAGCACAAGGTCTCCAAGGCTGTAAACAGTTGGCTTCGCATGTTTGGCATCGTAGCGTTTCTTGGCGGCAGCTCGGTGATCGTTGACAGTTCTCGCAGCATCTGCTCTAAGTTGATCCAATTCCGCATCGGTTAGCATCTTTTGGTCTTGGCTTTAAATAATGTTGGTTATCGCGTTCTTTAGGATATCTCGAGGTTCATATCCATACAGGAGCTGAAAGGGAGAGCATTTAGTAGTACTATTTACCATGGTATTAATGCTCCACTGGATTGATCGGATATTGTTATCCCAACGCTTATCGATGTCATTGGAAGGTAACAACATTGACAAAATGATGCGATTTGTGCGCTCTGCGTGCCCATTGGCTCTGGGTGTTCTTACAGCATTTAAAATGTGCTTCACATTGTTTGACTTGCAGTACTTCTCGAAATCTTTTGATGTAAATGCTGTACCACTATCTGTTACAATTCGATTTGGCATTCCCAGGTAGCTGGTTACATCTTGCAGGACATCCAGGACGTGTTTAGTTGCTGTACTTTTCACCGCTCGTACAATGGTGAATTTGGTGAATGCATCGACTATTACCAAAATATGCTCGTTTCTCTTGGAACTCTTTGGAAATGGCCCCAGGTGGTCCATGTGTATCGTGGAAAAGGGAATCGGCTTGATGTCATCGTAGTGGTACTGACCTTCCTGACGTCCACCTGGTGTTTTATAAAACGCACAGCCCACACAGGATTTTATGTAGCTTTTGACATAGTTTCGCATTCGGGGAAACCAAAATAAGTTTAGAATTCTTGCCATAGTCTTATCCGTGCTCATATGTCCGGCCTTATCGTGACATTCATGTAAAATGTGGAATCTTAACTGCTTCGGCACAACCCATAATAAATTGTTGCCATGTTTTCGAAACAAGCGATCTTGCTCGATCACATACTCGTCGCTCTCAGATTTCTTTTCCAATTTCATGTTTGCGACAATTTTCTGTATTTTCTAGTCCTGTAGTTGTATGGAAAATAGCCAGTCCTCTTCGTCGATTATCGTTTTTGCTATTTTCAGACTTGCGGTATCCATCTCTCGAGCATCTTCGAACGGAGCTCGACTGAGTGCGTCCACGTGGTTCATCTGTGTTCCTGCTCGATGAACGATATCTATGTCGAATTCTTGAATGCGTAACCACCATCTTGCAATCCGGGGTATCAGTTCTCGTTTCTCCATCGACGTCTTTAGGGCATTGCAGTCGGTGATAACCTTTATCTTTTTGCCATAAATGTAGTATTTGAATCGCTCCAACGATTCCACGACGGCTAGAGCCTCAAGTTCGTAGCTGTGGTAATTTTTCTCCGGCTTAGAAGTAGCTCGGCTATAATAAGCGATTGGTTTCAGCTGGTCCTCCTCACGTTGTAGCAAAACTCCGGCTAAACCAACGGCGCTGGCATCGGTATGTAGTTCATGCTCTGCGTCTAGACGATAGCTGGTGACAACTGGATTTGATATTAGACATTTTTTTAATTCGTCGAAGGCTTCTTCTTGTGGCGCTTTCCAAGAAAACGGCTGATTCTTGCGCAATAGGATTCTTAATGGCGCTGAAATGATGGCATACCCAGGAACGAATTTGCGGAAATAACCAGTGAGACCCAAAAACTTTCTCACATCGGTAACATTGGCTGGTTTCGGGAACATTCTGATGGCGTTCGTCTTAATTTCTCCAGGACTGATTCCTTCTGCGTGTATCTGGTGACCAAGGAATGTTATTGACTGCTTATATAACTCACATTTGTCCAGGTTTAGCGTTAATCCGCACTCCTTTAAAACTTTTAGGATCCTCTCAAGCTTCTCGTACATCTCATCAAATGTTTGACCGCCAATAAGGATGTCGTCCATGTAGTGTATCATGTCGCCTTTCTGCACTCTCTTTTGTAACTCTGCCATGAGTCGATTAAAAACCGCAGGTGCGTTCTTTAATCCGAACGGAAGTCGCTTGAATTCGTATAATCCATCTGTGGTGATGAATGCAGTAAATTTTCGGCTCTCTGGGACTATCTCTATCTGATAGTATCCACTGTTGAGGTCTAGGGATGAGAAGTACTTAAACCTTTTCGCCTGCTGCAGACGTTCTTCGATGTTTGGCACAGGAAAATTCTCCTTCTTGATCAGCTTGTTTAGGCGGCGGTAATCGACGCACATTCGATCGCTACCATTCGGCTTCTTGATGAGCACCACCGGGCTGGCGTACTCTGATGTTGACAACGTAATGATGTCCTGCTTTAGCAGCTCGTCGACCATTCTGCTTACGATTTCTTTCTTTGGCTCGGATACTCGGTATGGGGCTTGTGATACTACCTGATTGCTTTCGACGGTGATGTCTGCTTTGACCACGCTTGTCTTTCCTATGCCTTCCAATCCTGTCGAGAAAACATCGGCGAAGTTCTCCAGTAAGCTGCGCATTTGCTTACATTCTTTGTCGTTCTCAAAATTTTCTAGCAGCTTCCCGATATTGGTGCTTACAGGGGTTGTCGGCTGATGGACTGCTCGTTTGATTTTAGAATCGCCTGACTCAAAGTTGAGCTCGAGATGAGCGGAGATGATGACGTCCTGTCCCAACAGAAAGTCCTCCTGCAATATATCGTTGTCTGCTATATACACTTTCGCTGTAATCGTCTTCCCATCGATATCCATATCCACAGTCATCGCTTCTGTGAGGATACAGGAACCTCCGCAAATGCCTCTAATCTTCATAGAGCACTTGTGGCGCTTGGCGTTAATTTGTCGGATGAGACTGGCTTGACTACCCGTGTCGATGAAGGCGCTGTAATCGTGCGAGTGTACGCAGATTTTCCTCGTGAAAAGTTTGTCCTGATTTGCGGCTCCTACACGCATGACATTGGTGGCTTGGCAACTTCCATTTGGCTCGTGGAACTTGTTGCATTTGGTACAACGTGACTTTTTCTTCTCCTTTGGACACGAATTGGCAAAGTGTCCTTTTTCTCCGCAGTTGTAGCATATAACGGATTCCTTTGTCCTTGGTGGTTTAACATCGCTGTCTGGTTTCTGCTCGAAGTTGCTGGCTTTCGGTGAATACTCTTTCTTGCTCGTATTTGGCCGACATCGATTAACGAAATACGATTCGGCTGCATCACGAAGCTGTTTCATTGTGGCGAAATGAATTGCTGCAATACTGTTTTGCAATTCACGATGCTGTAGACCCGCGCGAACATATCTGATGATCGCTGCCTCGCTGAGCTTGTAGCGCACCCCAAGGGCTGACATCCGGAAACAGTACTCCTTTGCCGTCTCCTTTGATCGCCTGGTTGCATTGGCCATGTTGAAATGCACTTCTGCTTCGTCTGGATTTGCTCCGAACTCATCCTTTATAGCTTCGGCGAAGCTTTTCCACGTAGTGTGTAGAATGGGTGATGAATCTAGCCACATCTTGGCTGGACCTTTTAGCTTTGTATAAATGGCGAGTAACAGGAACTTCTCGTCCCACTGGTAGGCATCAACCACTTTGTTGACACGATCGATGAACTGATTGACTGAAATGGCGTTGTCGTCGTTGGGATCAAATTCTGGCAAGGTGCTGGCAATTTCCTTGACTGAAGCTTGCCTCACGTTGTTCGTAGCCTGTACAGGAATGCTCTCGTTGTTAATCTCGTTGATGTCCAAATCGATTATTTGGTGCTGTTGCTGACTTCCTGCATGTGCTGGTGCTGCGTTTCCCATTTGAACGGTAACTAATTGAGCTAACATGTCCTTTCCTTCATCTCGTTTTGCAATTGTGAAATTGCCGCTGACTGTGCTGACATCGCTTCTTCTTGCTGCATGTTGATACCCACTGCTGCTGGCAGTTCTACGTCCTCCGATTGTTCAAACTGTATTAGTCTTTGAACCAATTCGGCTCTGGTGCCCGAAACTGACACGTTTCTAGATCTCAGCAGGAATCTTAACACGTCGCCTTTAAGTTCTGCTATTTTCGGCATTTTAATGTTGTTTTAGCGACTAGGTTGGCAGTTCTCTTTGCGAGCGACACAACTATATGTACCTCACAAAGTTCTGCATCTGCTTTCTCCCTTGACCAATACACACAAACTCCTTGTATGCATGTATGTGCTCCGGCTTCTAGAAAATTCTGACTTGCATCGACTTGTAAAATTCACCAATACTCACAACCGCTTTGTGTGTATGTGCTTTGGCTTCTCTTGAGACTTGTGCTGCTCTTGAGACTTCTGCGGCCACAGGCTCACTAAGAATCCTGATCTAACTGATGTGCTTGACTCCACGGGTTCACTAAGATTCCCGATCTGCTTTCCTTGAATCCGCCTGCCACGTAGAACTGGAACACATCCGTAATTTGCAATTTAAGCTGTCACATAGACCTGGGAACACATCCCATTGCAAACTTTCCACGCCGACGATTCTTGCTGCTTTCTTAGAGTTCTTGGCACAACTCCTCCGCTTCACACATATCCAACCACACTGATCCCACTTCTGAACTGAGAAGGGTTGCTTTTCGAGTGGTGTAGGTTTATTTTAGGATAGTTGTGTTGGATATAAGGTTACATATAGAAATTATAACTATAAGTGTTCTGCGCACGTTCTGCTCTTGAGTACGACTCTGTCTCGACTACTTTACATTTGTAGAGTCTGGTAACATTATCAAAAAAAGGACTTATTCTACACTAATATTGCAGGTTTGGTATATACTATATTAGGCGCTGTTCACACAATTCAAATCATTTGCTCAAAGAAATGGGATATCTCTATTCTTTGCAGATCCTCGACATATCATAGTACGTCCAACGGACAAATAGAAAGAGCACACTCTACTTTAACAGAAATTGCTCGCTGCATTAAAGATGAGCTTAATTTAGTTGATTATTCCGATATTGTTATTAAAGCAGCACAAAAATATAATTTAACAATTCACTCAATAACCAACCAACGACCTTCTGACATACTATTTAATAAAATCAAACACGAAGATATGCCTAAATTATTGCAACAAGCTCAAGAGAAAATGTTGCATTTCCACAATAAAGATAGACAAAATAAGAATTATCACGTAGGAGAGGTAATTTACGAAAAAAAACATGGGGAAAGAAACAAGCTAAATTCTAGATACAAAAAACAAGTAGTTAAGGAAAATCTCCCTAATAAAGTTATTATAAATAACAGAAACCGTACGATTCATAAAGATAATATAAAATAATTTGTTTCAAATTACAGATAATGATTTCAATAATGTACTTATTACTGCTGGTAGCTACAACCAAATCCGAAATTATGGATTACATGATTTCCTTCTTTACAAGGATACCAAAGATGTTCTTACTTATGAATCATACGCACATTTATTTCATGTAACTAATATAAGTCTTTATAGAGATATAATTAATCTTGAAACAGAATTTCTGAAGAGTCACGACAGCAACAATTTTCTTTGGGAAATATCCCACGATTTAAAAATTATCCAAATACTTATCTCCCAAATTATACCCAGTAGATCGAAAAGAGGCATTAATGAAATAGGCACTATTTGGAAATGGATAGCGGGAACACCAGATCATGATGATTTCATAACTGTCCAAAATAAAATCGATGATTTAATACAAAATAATAACGACCAATTCGTTATTAATTCTAAAATATTTAAAGAGATAAAATCTTTATCTGAAGAATTCAAAACAGCCTTTAAGGATCAAGAAATTCCGCTTAGAAAATATCGTCTGCGTTTGCTTACTTACGATCTTATGAATTTAATGGACACAATTACACTCGCCAAAATCGATGTATTTAATACTAAAATTCTAAACAACGACGATATACAAAAAATTTATAAACACGAAAATAGACCTGTAGTTATAACAGACCTTTTAGATATATCTGAATTTAAAATCGCTTTGCATCAAGATCTTATTATAATTTACATAAAATACCCTATTATTACCGATCGCTGTGACGTTTACAATTCAAGATCCATTTCACATGATGATGGAAAATTATTAATTGATAATCACGTCGCAAAATGTAGAAATAGGTACTATGTAATGTCTAATTTTAAGACAGAAATATTTAACAATTATTGCACACTTAACCCAGAAGGTTCTGGTTTCACCAGATTACTAAATGGAGAGAAATCTTTTTGTAACAAAATCAGAGAAAAAAAAAAAGGAGATGTAATCCAAGATGGAGCCATTTTTGTAAATGGAGAAAATACAGTTAATGACACTCATTTAAATGGGTCATTTTTAATTACTTTTAATGGCACCTCTATAATTAATAATATTTCCTACACCAATGCAGACAATAAGATATTGGAATACATCACAGCTCGAAAATATACAGATTTTTTAATATCCGAATATATTATATCTAATGATTCGGAACTCTCATTTGATAATATTAACATACTAAATCCATTTATTCAAATTAAACAAATTCAAATACCAGTTACGTTAATATTAATCATATTAGCATTAATATATTTAATTATTTAAATTATTTAAATTATTTAATTATTTAAATATTAATCATATTAGCATTAATATATTTAATTATTATGATTATAATCAAATTCAGAAAATGTTTAATGTTCAAACCATTCGTATAGAAATCGAACCAGAAAGCAATATTTCCGATATTGAGATAAATAATACACCCGACAATGAAAATACCCTAGAAGAAAATATCATTGTCGAACTAACCAATCAATTACATTCAATATACCCAACAGTTCCAATGAATCGGGACGAATCAATTTAGAATGGGGGGAGTTATATGACACATTATTTAGGGGCTCTTACCCAATTTGTAAACAACTTTGAGCCGAGAGCTAATTTCCAAATAACTCTGACAGACCCGAGATAAATCCGTGGTCAGCTATTTCTGCCAAGCAGGCCTCCAAATCATTCCCACCCAGATCAATTTCACGCAGTCCGAATCAAACGGATGCTGTAAACATCCAAACCGATATTGTAAACAATCGGAGCCCCAAGCGAGCCCTGAGTCCGCTAACGTAAACAAAAGATCCCCAAAGCGAGTCCCGAGTCCGCTAACGTAAAAAAAAAGATCCCCAAAGCGGTCCATAAACTCCGCTAATGTAAACACCAATTTCCGGCCAAGATTGGACTTCGAATTTAATTGGCAAATTGCATCATCCTATTTTCCGACTCTCTTGAGTCATTCTCTTTATCAATTTTTGGGGATAAAATCTCTTAAGCCGAGGTTTGATTATTGATCATTGAACTAGAGAGCAGGCAGTCGGTTTTTGAGATCCGAATCGAGCAGAACAATAATTCGAGAATAAATACAAGAGCAGTCAATTAACCCTCTAGTGCCCAAGACCGCCTCCAGACGGGTAAGGTTAAAAACACCGTTATTTTAGTCTTTTCATTCCTTTTGACTCGGTTTTGCGTTTTTTCTAATTCGGGGAAGTCCAAAAATTAAGTTCGTTGCGTTTGGAATACATACTAGAGCTTGCGCAAGCTGCTGTAGTCATTTGAAGCAGAAAATTTTTGCAACTCGGACGAAGTAATTATTTGCAAATTAAGTGCAAAATATAAATATTTTTTTAAAATATTATAAAAAGTTTGTTGCTGGAAAAAAAATTGTACCGTGTTGCTGATAGTCTCAAGGACTCAAAAAACGAAACCCACACTAAAAATAAGATTTCGTTAGCTTTCTATAGCTTTTATAAGGTATCCCGTCTAGAGGCGGTCTTGGGACAATTCGGGAAAAAAAAATTATAAGGTAAGTTTGAAAGTGGAACAACCTATGACATATTTAAGTACAAATAATTGCTTCAGTAGACATGGAGCGACGACAAGTGAATAAGCTATCAGCTCTTTCCGACGTGGAGATTGAAAAATTTTTAAATTCAATTGATATTGACATTGAAAAGGACGGAGAAGAAGAATTGGAGGAAGATTTGACTGATGATGTTTGCGAGGCAGCGCGTCCTGTCAATGAGGAAGATGAAGAAGCGATTGAGAAAGTTATACATATGTCGGATTCTATGTTGGCTAGAGAGATTTGTGTAACTTCAAGCGGAAGTCCTACTCCTTTTGCAAAATTTGGACGGACTTATTGGTCGATATAAAATTCCCGTAAAGAGCAACAAGTATACAAATCGACTATTTACACATATGCTTGATTTAGCCATGGTAAACGCTTACATTTTGTTAGACCGAATAAACCAGCCGGACGCTAATAACACAAAATACCAATTGCCAAACTTCCGGTCAGAGGTTGCAAATGTGCTTTGCATGCTACAAACTCCTTATCTGCCAAAAGGACCCGGGCGACCGCGACAAGTTGATGGAAAGGAAAATAAATGCACAGGGAAGAAAACTTTCCTTCCGATTAATGATGTACGTTATGATAAAGTCGAGCATTTTCCAATGTTTTTATCACGCGCTGACAAAAAAACCTGTAAGCTTCCTGGTTGTACATCGGAAACTCAAATTGTCTGCCGCAAATGTAATATAAACCTGTGCTTTTCCCAGAAAAAAGACTGTTTCTATGATTTTCATCACAAATAAGTAATCAAACTTTTTGTACCCAAATATTTGAAGCTTTGTGAATTTAAGTAACTTTAGTTTTAATTGTTGTTTTATTTGTTTTTGGAGCCTTTCTTTAAGTAACTTATAATAAAACGTGTAAACAAAAGAATTGATTACCTAATTTTTTGTTGGCCTACCTTCCCAAAGCCGCCTCTAGGCGGTCCAAGGATATAGTCCTATAAAACTCGATCCATGCAAAGTAAAAGTTTTTCTAAAACAAACATTCACTTTTGATACATATAGAATTCAAAAATAATTTTTTTTTTGGAAAAGAAAATTTGGGCACTAGAGGGTTAAATAAATTCGACCTATTGTAAAATTGTAATAGTGAATAAGTGATTGTTAAAAATAAAAATAAATTTTTTTAATCAATTCACTAGTGAGAAACTTAATTTGCACGCATTTCCGCCACAAAAGTTGATATCGGAACTTTTTTTTGCGACTAACACGACTAGTTACCAAATGCTTTTAAAGAAAAAATTATTTTGTTTGGTTCCACCTGCTGGGTTTGTTCTATGGGCTTTGCCAACAATACTAAACCTGCAAGAAAACACATCACATTAAGAATATGAGCTTAATCGTTTTAATAGTGCCAAATGTGTACCCGATTTATCAAAAAAATATTTAGGTGTACGCATAGTCGTAGCACTCACATATAAAATTTAAGACACGAGAAGGATATCCATTACAGACAAGAGTGTAAAAATCAATAAGGTCTTGAATAGCCAATATAATCTTCTACCATAGTTAACTTACCTAAATTTATTAAAGGGCTTGAGAAATATGACTAGTTGTTACTGGCTCAAAACTTGCTTATTGTGGCTTTCGCTACTCATATAGTTGAGGCGTTTATTATGATAGCCATCTGCTATGAAGCCCCTATTAATTGTGAAGTATTTGTTTACAGGTTTCGCATGGTTGGCAGAGCACATAAAACAAACGCAGCCGGTGAGACCTAACATAATCATTTTATCTGGAAAATAATTTTGTAAGACGTGTTAAAAGTGTATGTTTAAAATATGGCGCATTATTTTAATAATATTAGTGCAATAATTATATTGATTACGGTGTGGAATTATGCTGCTTGTGAAATATACATTGATACAAATATTCATGATATACTGGATAGTCATTTAATGCCAATTGACGCTTTTGCGACATGTGCTAAATGTAGACATAAAAACCAATTTACGATGAATCTAAAAGCTGTCCTACTTATATTAACTTATCACAGGTAATTGTCAGTAAAATAATTTTATGTGCTGCCGGATTTATTTGATATATTTTCAGAAAAATGATGCACAGCTTTCAAATAGCTAATTATCTTTCAAAAAAAATAGTAGACTTAAAAATTTTTATAAAAACAAATCCAGTCAAAAGAAGAAGTATAAGAGCACAAATAGATTTTTTGAAAAATGATAAATCTAATTTTTCGGTTGCAAGTTCCTTTGATGACAGCATTGAAATGTTATTGGTTAACGGATCTTCACAATACAAATCTTGGTTGAAAAGGTATAAAAATATAACTTTACTGCTTATAACACTTGTTGACAACATAAAATCCACGAAAAAAAACTAAACAAGGAAGAACGCTATAGTCGAGTACCTCGACTATCAGATACCCGTTACTCAGCTAAATAGAGATATGCAAGTAGCAAAGCGAGATTAAAATGCGCCACCTACCGGCGGTATACAGATTTAAGCGTTATGGGCGTTAGAGGGCGTTATCTAGCACAAAAATTGTGGGTGTCACAGGTTTTCGCGGTTTGTGGGCGTTAAAGTGGGCGAGGCAAACTTTTTTTTGGGTCAATCGATAGGTATTGATGAGAACAATACATTTCAGTTGAAGTTTTTATTCTAGCATCAAAACTGCAGGAGCCACAGTTTTGGGTGGGCGTTAGAGTGGGCGTGGCACTCTGCTGAAACAAACTTGCGCTGCGTAGGAATCTCAGGAATCTGCATGCCTAATCCCAGTATTGTAGCTTGTATAATTTCCGAGATCTCAGCGTTCATACGGACAGACGGACATGGCTAGATCGACTCGGCTAGTGATCCTGATCAAGAATATATATACTTTATGGGGTCGGAAACGCTTCCTTCTGCCTGTTACATACTTTCCGACGAATCTAGTATACCCTTTTACTCTACGAGTAACGGGTATAAAAATATGAAACTATACAAGTTTTGACATAACCGTGCTAAAACTACCAAATATTCGATTTCCATGGATACTAATCTTTTTATGTTAGATGTCGAATCGTTTTGTACCCGTTACTAGTAGAGTAAAAGGGTATATTAAGGCGTGCTCCACCTTTCACTATACTTTTGCGTTTTGCGTTTTAAGAAAAAATTTGAGTTTTTTTACGTGCTCTGGTTTGCAGAAAGTTTTCGTTATCGTTTCGTCATCGGAATGTTTTTATTTTTCCATCGTTTTTTTCAAATTAACAGCAGCAAATTGTTGTTGCTTAGGAATATATTTAAAGTTAAAATATGAGGTAGGGCCACAAACTTTAATTATAAACAAAGTATGTCACTAAATGTGACAAATGTGGCAAATTAATGCCATTGAACCAATGATTAATCCTTTTTTTTTTCTATGCTACTAAGAACGATTTTAGGTAAAAACAAGGAAAAACGCTATAGTCGAGTACCTCGACTATCAGATACCCGTTACTCAGCTAAAGGGACCAAGGGGACCACCTACCGGCAGTAGAAAGATTTATGCGTAATGGGCGTTAGAGTGGGCGTCGAAATTTTTTATAATCAATCGATAGGTATTGACGTGACCAATACATTTCAGTTAAAATTTTGTATCTAGCATGAAAAATGTGGGCGCCACAGGTTTCGGCGGTTTATGGGCGTTAGAGTAGGCGTGGCATGTTCCGTGACAAATTTGCGCTGCGTACAAGTCTACGGTTTTTTGAAGTTTGTGGGCGGTTTTTGGGCGTTAAAGTGGGCGTGGCAAACTTTATTTTAGGTCAGTCAATAGATATTGATGAGAACAATACATTTCAGTTAAAATTTTTATTCTAGCATCAAAACTGTAGGAGCGGTTTGGTCGGTTTGTGGGCGTTAGAGTGAGCGTGGCACATTGCAAACAAACAAACAAGCTCAAATCGTTCTTGAAATAAGCTAAATATTAGATTGAATACCCTTCCCAGAAGATATTTGGATCAATATGATAACATTTTGATATTGATTTTATCTGAACTTCGGATCAAAAGAAGAACATTTTAGACTTGTAAAAGGAAAAAATGAGCTCAAATCGTTCTTGAAATAAGCTAAATACTTGATTGAATACCCTTCCCAAAAAACGGCTAAAATAATAATATTTGGTTTGTAATAGTTTTTTACTTTTATTAAATTGTAATATAGATGGGATATGTATTTAATATGTGATTAATTACAGGCTTAAATCTCTTATAATATTAAGGTAAATATACAAGCTTATAAATATTTAAATTTAAGGTAATGTTTTTTGTTGTTTAATAAGTATTTGTGTAAGGGTGGACTAGAGAAAGTAATTATATTTTTAATAAGAATAGGCGAGTCTTCATTTTCATTTAATATTTCATACGCTCTATAATGGCTATCAAAAATTGTAGTTTCTGATTGCTGGCAAATTATAAATACATTTTCATTAACCAGAACTAAATCTACAACTTTATAAAATTCACAACAAGATTTCTTAATAGCTAAGTAATATCCAATTTTGTAAACCGTTCCATTGTAATTTAGTTGCTTGTGTACAGTTGCTTTTGAAAAATTATAATCTGGCATTTCGGAAATATGTTCATAATATTCTTGATCTTTAAATTTTAACTTCGATGCGGGGTAAGTACTAACTAGAGGCTCAATAAACTGCTGGTGGTCAAGAATAAATTTTGCGAATTTGAGTCCTGACTTTGTCGCAAGAGAACCTGGGGGATTGACTCTCGATGTAATGCTATGAAAATATAATTTTGCCTCTCTGTGTTTGGCTTCGAATCTCATACACCACAGAAATTTCAAAGGTCCAAAATTTTGAATAGCCGTAGCGTAATGTACTAAAAAATGATGTTTTGGTTTTAAAGCACCACACAGGTCAATGTATAACTTGTGATGTTCTCCTACTAGTTGTTTTAAATAGTCCAAGTCCTTAGTTGTATAATCAGGCTTAAAAAGCATTTTAATAATGTCAAGTAAAATCAAAATTAGTTTCCAGTAATCATTGTGGCTGGGAATTAAATCTCCAATGCATAGCGGTAAAAAATGAATAGTATTAATTATTTGGGTAGCAATCATCCCTAAACGAAAAGTTTTAAGGCGCCCAAAGTCGAGATCACCAGACTTGTTTCCTACTTAAAATTCCCCATACTTAAAAAGCCGCTTTCTACAGTTTATTACATCTAATAATATTACCTTATTTTTTATTAGACCAACAAGAACATTGCAGATGTCATAAGAACAAATGCCTTCAAAAACGTCATGCATTATATCAAAACATATGTTTTCAGTCACAGGAAAATTTCGGATTTCGTTAAAAATGCAAATGTTTTTAATTCCGGTTTCTTGGACATCATTAAGGAGAACGTCAGAAGCATTGTTTGTTTTATTCCGTAAGGATTGTGTGTGTTCCTCCGTATCAAATTGCGTTTCTGATTTGCACCTTTGGCATGCTCGGCAGAATTTGTTTGAATTAAAGGACTGCACGAATCCAAGAACACTATTGATTTCCAAGTTGTCTCCTACAATTAATCCTAGCACAAAATGAACCTTTTTAGTTTCGCCTCCTATTTGTATGTCTATTCCATTTTCTAAAATTTTAAATTCTTCCATTAAATGATAAAATGACTTCTCATTTCCGCATGCTTTTATTGAAACTGCAGAAATAAAAGCTATTTGAAACACGTAATTTAGTTTTAAGACAAGATGTGGTGGCATGGCTGGAAAGGAGACATAACAACCACAAAGTGGAAACTTTCGTCCACCAAGAGGGTTATTAATTTCATAATCATCCAAGTACAATATAAATGGAATTACCAGCAAGCTTTTAAACTTTTTTAAATTGTCTTGAAAAGCTTTCCCGATAAATATGTTTGTTAAGCGGGGTTCCAGGCCACTGGCCTCTATCTGTTTTAGGGAATGTTCTAGAATAGTTGGAATTTCGAAAATTTTGGAAAATACAAAAGCAAGTGGCATAATATACATATGATACAATTTGATTCCTAGAGTCGGATTTCCCTTTTCAATTACATCGGAAATTTGTTCGTCGATCACAAAGGATTTAGGTTCTCTATATAAATTAAGTTTCGTTAACGTATTTAACATTTTATATTCCCTATTACCCTCAAACGAATCCTTACAAAAATCAATTAATCGAATTACTTCAGTACTCAAATGTCTCTTATCTAAAAGTCGTTCTAATGAATGTGAGATCGATTTAAGCATACTTGCAAACGAATTTTGAATTTTGACAACTTGGTTTCTCGGCATTGCATTCGCATCGTATAAGGAAAGGGTAAGCTCTAGAGATTTTAATTTTAAATTATATAATACTTTTGAAATATCTTGCCTTGTTGAACCATTTCCTAAGTCAAAGCTTTCTTCTAGAGTATGAGAAATATCAAGTTCTGTATCTGTAGTTTCTTGTACATCTAACATATTTTCGGCTGTCATATTTTCGGTTGTATTGGATGTTTCAAGAATGCTATTTTTCTGTTTGTGGTTACTTTCCAAATGTTTTCGAAAGTTAACAAAATTTGTAAAAATTTGGTGGCATCTATTTTGCATACATTTTAATTTTGCGTTTGATTTTCGAACTAGATGATCTTCCTTTAAATAGTTTATTAAAGTTCTGGGAGACTCGAACGAAACAACGCAATGGCTACATTGATACATTTTAATGAAGATTGTATTAACTGGACTTTAAGAAATGTATAAAAGAAGATACTGGAGAAGACTTAAAGTCAAAAGAAGTTATTATATTATAAAAGTAGGTTTGTAAAAACAACCATGCCTGCTTGCAGGCTTGTGGGTACTCAAGTGCAAGAACTTGGTATTAAACTTATCTAATTTTTAATCAAAGTATACATAGAACCCTTTAATAATTCTGTCGTCCATCCCTTCCACGATGATAAACGGTTGAATGGTTCGACCCTCCGAGTAGTACTTATTTGTAATTTTTTTTTAATTTCCAATCTACTAATAGTTCTGTTTCTTGGTCTAACTTTAGCTACCCTAATCACTTAAACAGGGCAAATTGTATTTTTTTTCCTGTGACCACCGAAATTTCTCTCTTAAGTGAGTAAGAAACTATAACGCCAACCTATTCTCCGGAGCCAGATGGACTCCCTGGGTGTGTTCTAAAGTTTTCTGCCCGAACTATTAGTAAACCCATTCTTAAACTTTTTCATTTGTCATCTCATCATCTGTTTTTCCTACTATCTGGAAAGATTCTTTTATTATTTCACTTCACAAAAAGGGTGCGAAGGTTAATGTTCAGAACTATAGATGAATCTCCAAATTGTCTGCTATTCCTAAAACATTTGAACGCGTTATAACCTCTTAGTTGCAACATTTGTGCTCCTCTTTAATATCGCCGTGTCAACATGGTTTTGTTAAGCGAAGATCGACCACCATTAACCTGCTCGAATTGACTACTTTTTTAATAGATGGATTTAACATTAAATTGCAGACAGACGTTATATATACAGATTTTAGTAAAGCCTTTGATTCTGTAAAACAACCCTTTTCTTTTATTCAAATTAGATCTGCTCGGGCTTCCGAATAATCTGTTAACTTGGATTTAAAGTTATTTGATTGGTAGATCTCAGAGGGTTTTGTTCAAAAACGCTGTTTCCAAGATGATCAACGTGACCTCTGGAGTGCCTCAGGCCGTCATTTAGGCCCTTTGCTGTTTACTCTGTTTATAAATGATCTTCCCTCTATCGTAACTCACTCTCGTGTACTAATGTATGCTGATGATGTTAAGCTTTGTTTTTCATATAATAATATTGAGTCTGGTTTCAGCTTGCAGTCAGACATTAATAGATTCCAGGAATGGTGTCAGTAAAACATTTTGAATTTAAACTATCTTTAATGCAACGATATGACTCTTTATAGGGGTACGCCAACGTTCATAAGTTACTCTCTTCAGAACATGTCCCTGGAACGAATATACTCAGTAAACGATTTAGGTGTTCTCCTAGATCCTAAACTTAAATTTGACTCCCACATAACCTCTACTGTAAATAAAGCTATGAGTGTTCTTGGGTTTATAAAGCGTTGGTCTAAAGAATTCAATGATCCATACACTACCAAATTATTATTTACCTCCCTTGTCCGTCCTAATTTAGAACACTGTTCTTCCGTTTGGAGTCCTCGGTATCAAGTGCACATTGACCGTATAGAGTCCGTACAGAAACAATTTCTTCTTTTTGCCTTACGTGGTTTGAACTGTGATCAAAACGTCAGGTTGCCTTCTTACTCGAGAAGATTGCTATTATTTAAATTGACTAGTCTAGTAAGCCGTAGAACTATGCTTGGTACTATTTTTATGAATAATCTTATCAGAGGCGATATTGGTTCTGTAGATTTGGTTAGCCGCTTAACTTTCAGTGTTCCTGTTAGACTAATGCGTAACTACTATCCTATCAGCTTGCCACGATGTTCATCTAATTTTAGTCAGCATGAGCCCTTTCGCGTTCTTTCTAATAATTATGACAACCTATATCATTTAATTTGTTCCTCAACTTCTATCCCTGTATTAAAAACTAAAATCTTAGCTCATTTGCGTTAGTCTTGTTGATCTATGTTTTGTCCTGTCTTTATTTGTTCTATGTACCTTCCTCGCGAACCGTATTTGCCCGAAATAAAAATGGGCCCGCGCGTAACTAGCACGTACTTGGTGTCGTTTGGGCCACTTGTTTGTACTGCTCTTAGTGCATCAACGTTCAACAATAATAATATCATTATCATCAGATGATACATTATTATTGAAAAAAAGAAAATAAGTAAAGCAGATAGATTTCCGTTTAGAATTGACGAAAGAAAAAAAAAGCTTAGGATTACTTTTGAAATCACTCTTCTTGTAACAGTCAGACTGGACAAATTCCACCTTAGCTGAACTATATTTGGTGAAGTCTGTCTGTAAGCCGGATATTTTGAACCGTTTAAGTATTCTGGGTTTTTTATTCTTTAGATAAGATAGTTGACGGGTGAATCATGGAGAGCTGTAAGAATTCTTCATGGAGGAAAGAGGGACCTGTCCATCAAATAGACGGTAAAGGACCTCATAAAAGTACCTGACTGCATCATCAACAGGATAGTCAACTAGAAAGGACCAGCTTACTGTCGATAAAGTTCCTATAGTCTGCCGTAATCAGTCCTCCTAAAACACGAACTAGGCTGTACATTTAATGCAGTCCTAGGATTATTAAAAAATCCATTAATACAGAGCTGAAGGGTAGGATAATAACAATCTTCAGGTAAAAATAGCGGCGAAATACGACTAACTTCAGCATCGCTACTATCAAAAACAAAGATTAATTCAAGAAGACGGCCAATATGATTGGGAATCCTGTTAACTTGCTGCAAAGATAGTTCAACAAGACCACCAATAAAATTATTTTGCATCCTAGGAATCATTGTTAATGAGTCTTTACTCTCCAACCAAGAGATATTAAGAAAATTAAAGTCACCAAGCACAATAAGTTGGTCAGTTTCAGCAAGCTACAAGGAGATAGAATGTATGGCGGACAGGTGCAATAGATACACGTTAAATTCAGAGCCACAGGATATATACGAGCAGGTTACTTTTTGGGAAAGATAATTTTACGGAAATAAATTCAATACCTGATGATTCAGAAACATCAACATACTCAGAAGTTCAATTGGATTTGACTCCAATAATAACGCCTCCACCTCGACGGGTCTGACGATCCTTCCGATAAACAAAAAAGTTCTTAGACAAAATCTCACTATCGTGTACGGATGGGTTAAGCCAGGTCTCAGTGAGTACAATAACATTGTACTATTGATTGAATTGAACTATTTATATAAAGCGTAGAGAAATTTAGTTTTTTGAATTTAAATCAGAGCTGAGCGCCGACAAAGAAGTCATGGAAAGGGAGCTATTTTTTTTTATATACTCGTGGACAATTATATCAGCAGGCCACAAATTGGGGCAAAGAAGTTTAGAGAGCAGCCCATCCGGAACAAGTATTTTAAATGAAGAGTAATCTCTTATCTGTTTAAAATTAAATTTGGTGATGTCAACACCATTTTGATTGGGAAGGGAGAGGTTTGTGACAATATGATGCATCACGTCATTTACTGTTAGTGCTGCATTCAACCTAGACACAAAAATAGATTTCCTAGGTACCATGACAGTGAGTGGTACCGGAGAAAAGAGAGCAGGGCTATGGGTGTTCTTCCTAGGGATCATGCTAGTAAGTGGGACAGAAGGAGGTGCAAGGCTATTAGCTATAGGCAAAACAAGGTGCGGCAGAGCCCCCGAAGTTGCAACAGCCGGTGAACGGTTAGTAGGCCTTAATGACTCAGGCGAAACTACAGTCCCCCGAATCTGGTAGCGATCTCACAGTGGCGTCATTCGTTGATGACTCGATCCCATTGGGATCATTTTCATCGCACGACAAATAGCTTGCAGTGGGGCTGGGAAGAGAGAGGTTGGTCGAGAGATCTGGAACACGTAAAGAGACATTAGGCAGTGCAGGACTACGATTTACATTTAATGAAGTTTGACTTAGAAGAATCCGATCTTTAAAGTTGGAGTCGCAGACATTAAATCGACTTAATAAGTCCGTAAATCCAGCACGTAATGGAACTCCAGCTCCGTTTGCCTCATAAATGCTCTATCAATTTTGATATGTAGGCATGTAGGGCACGTCCAGTCCAGGTTAGCATTAGATCTAGTGCGATCAGCAATTTGGGCAGCACTATGACCAAAGTCTACACATTTAGAGTGCGCAATGTTCTCACATAACCAGCAACTAACAATTGGCTGCCGAGAAGTGATTTTGCCAGCAAATTGGCAACCAACAACACAGCAGGAAGACATTGTTTACAGGTTGAAGTTAGTTAAATGTAGAATGTAGAAAAAGTTCAATAGGAAGCTTTGGAGAGTGCCAACAAACAGCTGTGTGGCTGTGCAAAACGCAGAGGAAAGATAAGAAAAGAGAGCGATAAGACCAATTCAGCAAAGGTGACTGAAGTTGGGAGAATGTAGCAGAGCGAACGGTGCGAGAGAGCGCCGAAACAACAATGTAAATAAGAAACAACAACAATGCACAAAGTACCCGCGTCGTTAACTATTAACCAATATATTAATAAAGATATTGATTTTAACACAAATAGGTTAGGTTAGGTTAGGTAGGAGTGGTTGGAGACTAAATATTAGTCCCCTCACTTAGGCCACAATGGGCCCCTTGTGATACCACATGATCTCTGAAAGATCCGTTTCCCTAGCTCATGGGTTTACTGCCTTCGCGAAGTATTCTGTTCTTCTTAAGAAACATAGTAGTTTTTGAATGCTTACGTCCTGAATGGCCGCAAGGTTCGGAAGTGTGTAGCTACCTAGGGTTTGAAAGCGCTTTAGGTTATGCGCTGGGCAGAAGCATAGGAGGTGTTCGATGCTCTCCTCTTCGTCTATCTCTTTGCAGCTGCGGCAGAAGTCGTGGTTACTTAGACCCAGCCTTGTCGCATGAGTCCCTATGAGACAGTGGCCCGTGAGGGCATTTAGGAGAGTGGAGATGTTCTCCCTACTACATTGTAGGAGAGTTTTTGTTCTTTTCGTGTTATAGTTTGGCCATGTGAGTCTAGAATTGTGGCATATTGAGATTGAGTTCCAACGGTTGTTGGAAAGAGTATACAATCTCTGCCTGAGAAGGAGCTTGCAGGTAGCCATGGGCATCCCTACCGTGTCCTTATCACGAAGGATATCGGCGGTTGTCCCCTGTCTTGCCAGCTCGTCTGCTATGCAGTTGCCCTCAATGTTGCGGTGCCCAGGCACCCAGATGAGGCTGATTCTCAGATGAGTGGCCATCTCGTTAAGAGATTTGCGGCATTCAGAGATTGTTTTTGAGCTCGTTGTGTAGGAGTCGAGGGCCCTGAGGGCAGCTTGACTATCCGAGAATATGAAGATATCACTGTCTTTATGTACAGACGTGTTCAGGTGGGTAGTGGCTTCCTGAATTGCCATCACTTCCGCTTGGAAAACACTACAGTGGTCTGGTAGGCGGAATGAGACTTTTATGTCTAGTTCGGGGGAGAAGACTCCCCCACCTGTTTGGGAGTTAAACTTGGAGCCGTCAGTGTATATGTTGACGGCGTTTACGAATTGATGTGGGAGGTTGTCCCAGTCTGAACGGGTGGGTATATGAATTTTGTATCTTCTTTCGAAGTTGACTATGGGTGGGACGTAGTCTATATAACGTGGTAGGGGTGAATGTTTTGATAGGATAATGGAGTGACCCGTGGAGCCCGTTGTCCAAGCCGCTGCTTCACGGAGTCTCAGCGCTGTTGCAGATGCCCAGCTTTTGGCAAGTAGGTCCAGGGGTTGGAGATCGAGAATTGTGTTTAGTGCCTCGGTGGCGGTAGTGCGCAGCGCCCCACTGATGCAGAGCTCTGCGCTCCTTTGGATCTTGTGAAGGATCCGGAGGTTGCAGTTCTTATCTAGAGAAGGCCACCAAACGATGTTTCCGTAGAGGAGAATGGGCCTGACTATTGCAGTATATAGCCAGTGAACTATCATGCGGGAGAAACCCCACTTCCTCCCTATGGCTTTTTTACAAGCGAAGAGGGCTATGGCCGCTTTGCGTGTGCGATCTAGGATGTTATCAGTCCAGAGGAGCTTTTTGTCAAGAATGACACCTAGGTACTTTGCTTGGTTGCTAAGGGTTAGGCGCGTTTGGTGTAGTTTTGGGGGAACTAGAATTGGTACCTTGTACTTCCTTGTAAGAGAACTAGTTCGGTCTTTTCCGGGTTAACTCCCAGTCCACAGCCAGCCGTCCACCTGGAAAGGGTGGATAGGGCTGTCTCCATTAGATTACAAAGGGTTTGCGGGAACTTGCCCTGCAGTAGGATAACCACGTCATCCGCGTAGGCTACCACTTTTGTGCCCGCCTCTTCTAGAAGTGATAGCAGTTTGTTGACCACCAAAACCCATAGAAGAGGTGAGAGTACGCCCCCTTGTGGGGTTCCTCTACTGACATTCCTGGTCGAGAGGGCCGATCCCATAGTGGAGTGCACTACCCTGCTGGTTAGCATGGTGTGTATGAGTCCCACTATGGGCCGCTCAATGCCCAGTTCAGTCAGAGCACCAGTGATCGCCGTTGGGGTGACGTTGTTGAAGGCGCCTTCTATGTCTAGAAACGCTGCAAGAGAGTATTCCTTATTGTGGAAGCCTCGTTCTATACTGTACACTAGAGAGTGGAGGGCGGTATCGGTTGATCTACCCTTACGGTACGCATGCTGTGCGTCAGAGAGTAGGCTATGGTCGATGGTTAGTCTGATATGGGTGTCAATTAGCCTTTCCAGGGTCTTCAACAAGAAGGAAGAGAGACTGATCGGGCGGAAGTCCTTTGGGTTAGTGTGGGAGGGCTTGCCGGCTTTCGGTATAAAGATTACCTTGACGTCCAGCCAATTTGCGAATGCAAATGCCGTTTGAATAAACGGCGGCCTCAACCGGGTTGAAAATGTAAACTTTGGGAATATATAAGATCGGTAATTTAGACACTAGGCGAATAAATGTGAGAGCAAATATAAAACACGTCCGTGTACAGCAGAGACCGATATTCTGATGTCCTGACCATACCCATAACAATTTTGGTTAACAAAATACTGCAATCCATTCGCTTTTGCAGGCCACTAAAAATGCAACTTGTAAAGTAAACTACTGATCACATTGTTATGGAAAAAAGAAGTTAGTAAGTAAATCTAAAAACGTTTTCTTATAACCTGACAATTGCATATGACACTTATTGTTGGAAAAGTACTATACGTACTAACTGGTACTAAATCAACTCATTGCTGTCCAATCTGTGGTGTCACCCCAATAAAAATGATGGAAACCAACGATTTTAGTTTAAAAACCTTTACCCCAAAGCTTGAAGCTTTACAATTTATGGTGAGTCCTTTACATGCTTGGATCCGGTTCCCAGAATTTGTCCTAAGCATATCATACAGAATGGATATTCAAAAATGGCATGTAAAACAGAATGGCGCTGGCAACAGCAATGTTGGTATCACAGCAAGAAGAGCTTTTGCGAATAGTAAACACCTATCATCCATAACCTGCTTTGACGAAACCCTTTTAATCAATTTTCATTTTATATTAATAACAATTTCCTGCGAGCAAACATTTTGCTTACATATGAAGACATACCCGTTGTACCAAATGTCACCTACAATTCACAAGGTATTGATCCACTGTTTTCAAATAAATAATTCAACGTTGGTACCAATAGGATGCTTAGTCGAAAATGATTTGGGAGCACGAAACAAAATCTAAAATGTTACTCGATTTCTCGGATCCATTACTATCAAGTATCAGTTTAAAGGGAAGAAAAAGAAAAACACAAAGCAACATTATTATTAACTCTTATGGAACTGCCGTCTACCGAAAACAAAAACACATTTAAAAAATAGGTGGACGTGCAATCTGATTCTGATTTGGATGAGGTCCTAAGCAAGGGATGCTCTATAGTACTAGACGAAGAAAAAGATGATGCTTAATATAAAAAAACAATATATTAATTAATGTATATTTCATATATGTACGTAAGAAACTTAAGTTATTTCTAAAATATATTAAACCTAACTAGTCTGAACTCAGAGTCATACTAAAAGAACTCCGAATTTGCTAGTATGGGAGGCAATAGAGGGCCCAGTCTCACAGACCTATAAATTGGTTTGCATACTATTCTATGTAAAAAAAAAATCAAAGTGTGAAAATAGGTGAAGTCTGTTACGTACGCTCTCCATATGACTAACCATTTTCAGACTAGCAAAGGCAGAAGAAAATGCAATTTGGCAGTTCACGGGTGTCGCGTGGCCAGAACAACGGTCACGATCGTCATAATGGTAACAACACTCCGGTAGCTGGTAAATTGCAACAGCCGGCCGTTGACTCACAAGATAGCGGATACCGAGAAATAGTAATCCTAGGTGTCCGAGTTAGTCTGATCCGTACCGGCAGCCAAGTAAAAGCTCTAGGCTGCTTTAAAAGACCTTAGACAATTAGAGAACAAGGAGGAGAATCCATTCGGGTGTCTTCCTGACGGAAGCCGGCATATCCAAGGAAAGGCAACTTTGCAAGGGGCAGCCGTCCACGGAGTTTTTTGCCACCATGACACGCCACCCTTTCCAACAGTCTTCAAGGAGGACACACATAGCAGCTCGAAAGAATTTTATGTGTCGGACCACCGCCACTATTGTAATCATAGAACCTGGAGGGGTAAACAATAAGGACGACATCCGACATACTGTGATGTTTGTGGCCGTAGTAAACGTGATACCCATGCTCCTGAAAATTGTTCAGTTGTAGGAGCTATCCGTTCAGAGGCGTAGTGAGCATACTTCGGGGAAAGAAGTGATGCAATATAAATTTCTTAATCGAGCCAATCAAAGCTAAAGCTAACATATGTATAACAAACGACAAATTTCCTCAAATAATACAATTGTGGAGCAAGTGAAAATTAAAAAACTTTGGAATCAGTCAAAATGAATTGAAATACAAGTAAATCGAATTGATAGCCAAAAAGCGAATCATGATGAACAATAAGAGAAGACAAGTCTCTCCAACAGCCATTGAAGAACTCGCATAAATATATATCTTGTGCTAAGTGAATTGGTATACTTAAGAACAACCGCATTTTAATGCACGTACATTTATATATATATGTATATATCCAATAGAATATTTTCCAAAGCCCAGGATCCGGAGCGTCGACATCTCCTCGACTAGAATTTAAAAAGGGGGTAAGATTATCGGAACACGGCTCCTTTCTTATAAAAAACCTATAAAAATATTCGTGCACTATTCTGCAAGTTTATACACTACTATTAACTTTTCAGCGGCGATTATCAGCCTTGAAGTTGTATGTGTAATTGCAAGAACTCTGTGAGCGACGTTTGTAGTCGTGAATAGTCAGCGTTGATGATAGATGGTAATAGGCGATAAATTCGATACTCTCCGCAAATAAAATAATTGTCTGTCAAAATGAAAGACTTACAGACTGTCAGTCTGTCAGTCTGTCAGTCTGTCAGTCTGTCAGTCTGTCAGTCTGTCAGTCTGTCAGTCTGTCAGTCTGTCAGTCTGTCAGTCTGTCAGTCTGTCAGTCTGTCAGTCTGTCAGTCTGTCAGTCTGTCAGTCTGTCAGTCTGTCAGTCTGTCAGTCTGTCAGTCTGTCAGTCTGTCAGTCTGTCAGTCTGTCAGTCTGTCAGTCTGTCAGTCTGTCAGTCTGTCAGTCTGTCAGTCTGTCAGTCTGTCAGTCTGTCAGTCTGTCAGTCTGTCAGTCTGTCAGTCTGTCAGTCTGTCAGTCTGTCAGTCTGTCAGTCTGTCAGTCTGTCAGTCTGTCAGTCTGTCAGTCTGTCAGTCTGTCAGTCTGTCAGTCTGTCAGTCTGTCAGTCTGTCAGTCTGTCAGTCTGTCAGTCTGTCAGTCTGTCAGTCTGTCAGTCTGTCAGTCTGTCAGTCTGTCAGTCTGTCAGTCTGTCAGTCTGTCAGTCTGTCAGTCTGTCAGTCTGTCAGTCTGTCAGTCTGTCAGTCTGTCAGTCTGTCAGTCTGTCAGTCTGTCAGTCTGTCAGTCTGTCAGTCTGTCAGTCTGTCAGTCTGTCAGTCTGTCAGTCTGTCAGTCTGTCAGTCTGTCAGTCTGTCAGTCTGTCAGTCTGTCAGTCTGTCAGTCTGTCAGTCTGTCAGTCTGTCAGTCTGTCAGTCTGTCAGTCTGTCAGTCTGTCAGTCTGTCAGTCTGTCAGTCTGTCAGTCTGTCAGTCTGTCAGTCTGTCAGTCTGTCAGTCTGTCAGTCTGTCAGTCTGTCAGTCTGTCAGTCTGTCAGTCTGTCAGTCTGTCAGTCTGTCAGTCTGTCAGTCTGTCAGTCTGTCAGTCTGTCAGTCTGTCAGTCTGTCAGTCTGTCAGTCTGTCAGTCTGTCAGTCTGTCAGTCTGTCAGTCTGTCAGTCTGTCAGTCTGTCAGTCTGTCAGTCTGTCAGTCTGTCAGTCTGTCAGTCTGTCAGTCTGTCAGTCTGTCAGTCTGTCAGTCTGTCAGTCTGTCAGTCTGTCAGTCTGTCAGTCTGTCAGTCTGTCAGTCTGTCAGTCTGTCAGTCTGTCAGTCTGTCAGTCTGTCAGTCTGTCAGTCTGTCAGTCTGTCAGTCTGTCAGTCTGTCAGTCTGTCAGTCTGTCAGTCTGTCAGTCTGTCAGTCTGTCAGTCTGTCAGTCTGTCAGTCTGTCAGTCTGTCAGTCTGTCAGTCTGTCAGTCTGTCAGTCTGTCAGTCTGTCAGTCTGTCAGTCTGTCAGTCTGTCAGTCTGTCAGTCTGTCAGTCTGTCAGTCTGTCAGTCTGTCAGTCTGTCAGTCTGTCAGTCTGTCAGTCTGTCAGTCTGTCAGTCTGTCAGTCTGTCAGTCTGTCAGTCTGTCAGTCTGTCAGTCTGTCAGTCTGTCAGTCTGTCAGTCTGTCAGTCTGTCAGTCTGTCAGTCTGTCAGTCTGTCAGTCTGTCAGTCTGTCAGTCTGTCAGTCTGTCAGTCTGTCAGTCTGTCAGTCTGTCAGTCTGTCAGTCTGTCAGTCTGTCAGTCTGTCAGTCTGTCAGTCTGTCAGTCTGTCAGTCTGTCAGTCTGTCAGTCTGTCAGTCTGTCAGTCTGTCAGTCTGTCAGTCTGTCAGTCTGTCAGTCTGTCAGTCTGTCAGTCTGTCAGTCTGTCAGTCTGTCAGTCTGTCAGTCTGTCAGTCTGTCAGTCTGTCAGTCTGTCAGTCTGTCAGTCTGTCAGTCTGTCAGTCTGTCAGTCTGTCAGTCTGTCAGTCTGTCAGTCTGTCAGTCTGTCAGTCTGTCAGTCTGTCAGTCTGTCAGTCTGTCAGTCTGTCAGTCTGTCAGTCTGTCAGTCTGTCAGTCTGTCAGTCTGTCAGTCTGTCAGTCTGTCAGTCTGTCAGTCTGTCAGTCTGTCAGTCTGTCAGTCTGTCAGTCTGTCAGTCTGTCAGTCTGTCAGTCTGTCAGTCTGTCAGTCTGTCAGTCTGTCAGTCTGTCAGTCTGTCAGTCTGTCAGTCTGTCAGTCTGTCAGTCTGTCAGTCTGTCAGTCTGTCAGTCTGTCAGTCTGTCAGTCTGTCAGTCTGTCAGTCTGTCAGTCTGTCAGTCTGTCAGTCTGTCAGTCTGTCAGTCTGTCAGTCTGTCAGTCTGTCAGTCTGTCAGTCTGTCAGTCTGTCAGTCTGTCAGTCTGTCAGTCTGTCAGTCTGTCAGTCTGTCAGTCTGTCAGTCTGTCAGTCTGTCAGTCTGTCAGTCTGTCAGTCTGTCAGTCTGTCAGTCTGTCAGTCTGTCAGTCTGTCAGTCTGTCAGTCTGTCAGTCTGTCAGTCTGTCAGTCTGTCAGTCTGTCAGTCTGTCAGTCTGTCAGTCTGTCAGTCTGTCAGTCTGTCAGTCTGTCAGTCTGTCAGTCTGTCAGTCTGTCAGTCTGTCAGTCTGTCAGTCTGTCAGTCTGTCAGTCTGTCAGTCTGTCAGTCTGTCAGTCTGTCAGTCTGTCAGTCTGTCAGTCTGTCAGTCTGTCAGTCTGTCAGTCTGTCAGTCTGTCAGTCTGTCAGTCTGTCAGTCTGTCAGTCTGTCAGTCTGTCAGTCTGTCAGTCTGTCAGTCTGTCAGTCTGTCAGTCTGTCAGTCTGTCAGTCTGTCAGTCTGTCAGTCTGTCAGTCTGTCAGTCTGTCAGTCTGTCAGTCTGTCAGTCTGTCAGTCTGTCAGTCTGTCAGTCTGTCAGTCTGTCAGTCTGTCAGTCTGTCAGTCTGTCAGTCTGTCAGTCTGTCAGTCTGTCAGTCTGTCAGTCTGTCAGTCTGTCAGTCTGTCAGTCTGTCAGTCTGTCAGTCTGTCAGTCTGTCAGTCTGTCAGTCTGTCAGTCTGTCAGTCTGTCAGTCTGTCAGTCTGTCAGTCTGTCAGTCTGTCAGTCTGTCAGTCTGTCAGTCTGTCAGTCTGTCAGTCTGTCAGTCTGTCAGTCTGTCAGTCTGTCAGTCTGTCAGTCTGTCAGTCTGTCAGTCTGTCAGTCTGTCAGTCTGTCAGTCTGTCAGTCTGTCAGTCTGTCAGTCTGTCAGTCTGTCAGTCTGTCAGTCTGTCAGTCTGTCAGTCTGTCAGTCTGTCAGTCTGTCAGTCTGTCAGTCTGTCAGTCTGTCAGTCTGTCAGTCTGTCAGTCTGTCAGTCTGTCAGTCTGTCAGTCTGTCAGTCTGTCAGTCTGTCAGTCTGTCAGTCTGTCAGTCTGTCAGTCTGTCAGTCTGTCAGTCTGTCAGTCTGTCAGTCTGTCAGTCTGTCAGTCTGTCAGTCTGTCAGTCTGTCAGTCTGTCAGTCTGTCAGTCTGTCAGTCTGTCAGTCTGTCAGTCTGTCAGTCTGTCAGTCTGTCAGTCTGTCAGTCTGTCAGTCTGTCAGTCTGTCAGTCTGTCAGTCTGTCAGTCTGTCAGTCTGTCAGTCTGTCAGTCTGTCAGTCTGTCAGTCTGTCAGTCTGTCAGTCTGTCAGTCTGTCAGTCTGTCAGTCTGTCAGTCTGTCAGTCTGTCAGTCTGTCAGTCTGTCAGTCTGTCAGTCTGTCAGTCTGTCAGTCTGTCAGTCTGTCAGTCTGTCAGTCTGTCAGTCTGTCAGTCTGTCAGTCTGTCAGTCTGTCAGTCTGTCAGTCTGTCAGTCTGTCAGTCTGTCAGTCTGTCAGTCTGTCAGTCTGTCAGTCTGTCAGTCTGTCAGTCTGTCAGTCTGTCAGTCTGTCAGTCTGTCAGTCTGTCAGTCTGTCAGTCTGTCAGTCTGTCAGTCTGTCAGTCTGTCAGTCTGTCAGTCTGTCAGTCTGTCAGTCTGTCAGTCTGTCAGTCTGTCAGTCTGTCAGTCTGTCAGTCTGTCAGTCTGTCAGTCTGTCAGTCTGTCAGTCTGTCAGTCTGTCAGTCTGTCAGTCTGTCAGTCTGTCAGTCTGTCAGTCTGTCAGTCTGTCAGTCTGTCAGTCTGTCAGTCTGTCAGTCTGTCAGTCTGTCAGTCTGTCAGTCTGTCAGTCTGTCAGTCTGTCAGTCTGTCAGTCTGTCAGTCTGTCAGTCTGTCAGTCTGTCAGTCTGTCAGTCTGTCAGTCTGTCAGTCTGTCAGTCTGTCAGTCTGTCAGTCTGTCAGTCTGTCAGTCTGTCAGTCTGTCAGTCTGTCAGTCTGTCAGTCTGTCAGTCTGTCAGTCTGTCAGTCTGTCAGTCTGTCAGTCTGTCAGTCTGTCAGTCTGTCAGTCTGTCAGTCTGTCAGTCTGTCAGTCTGTCAGTCTGTCAGTCTGTCAGTCTGTCAGTCTGTCAGTCTGTCAGTCTGTCAGTCTGTCAGTCTGTCAGTCTGTCAGTCTGTCAGTCTGTCAGTCTGTCAGTCTGTCAGTCTGTCAGTCTGTCAGTCTGTCAGTCTGTCAGTCTGTCAGTCTGTCAGTCTGTCAGTCTGTCAGTCTGTCAGTCTGTCAGTCTGTCAGTCTGTCAGTCTGTCAGTCTGTCAGTCTGTCAGTCTGTCAGTCTGTCAGTCTGTCAGTCTGTCAGTCTGTCAGTCTGTCAGTCTGTCAGTCTGTCAGTCTGTCAGTCTGTCAGTCTGTCAGTCTGTCAGTCTGTCAGTCTGTCAGTCTGTCAGTCTGTCAGTCTGTCAGTCTGTCAGTCTGTCAGTCTGTCAGTCTGTCAGTCTGTCAGTCTGTCAGTCTGTCAGTCTGTCAGTCTGTCAGTCTGTCAGTCTGTCAGTCTGTCAGTCTGTCAGTCTGTCAGTCTGTCAGTCTGTCAGTCTGTCAGTCTGTCAGTCTGTCAGTCTGTCAGTCTGTCAGTCTGTCAGTCTGTCAGTCTGTCAGTCTGTCAGTCTGTCAGTCTGTCAGTCTGTCAGTCTGTCAGTCTGTCAGTCTGTCAGTCTGTCAGTCTGTCAGTCTGTCAGTCTGTCAGTCTGTCAGTCTGTCAGTCTGTCAGTCTGTCAGTCTGTCAGTCTGTCAGTCTGTCAGTCTGTCAGTCTGTCAGTCTGTCAGTCTGTCAGTCTGTCAGTCTGTCAGTCTGTCAGTCTGTCAGTCTGTCAGTCTGTCAGTCTGTCAGTCTGTCAGTCTGTCAGTCTGTCAGTCTGTCAGTCTGTCAGTCTGTCAGTCTGTCAGTCTGTCAGTCTGTCAGTCTGTCAGTCTGTCAGTCTGTCAGTCTGTCAGTCTGTCAGTCTGTCAGTCTGTCAGTCTGTCAGTCTGTCAGTCTGTCAGTCTGTCAGTCTGTCAGTCTGTCAGTCTGTCAGTCTGTCAGTCTGTCAGTCTGTCAGTCTGTCAGTCTGTCAGTCTGTCAGTCTGTCAGTCTGTCAGTCTGTCAGTCTGTCAGTCTGTCAGTCTGTCAGTCTGTCAGTCTGTCAGTCTGTCAGTCTGTCAGTCTGTCAGTCTGTCAGTCTGTCAGTCTGTCAGTCTGTCAGTCTGTCAGTCTGTCAGTCTGTCAGTCTGTCAGTCTGTCAGTCTGTCAGTCTGTCAGTCTGTCAGTCTGTCAGTCTGTCAGTCTGTCAGTCTGTCAGTCTGTCAGTCTGTCAGTCTGTCAGTCTGTCAGTCTGTCAGTCTGTCAGTCTGTCAGTCTGTCAGTCTGTCAGTCTGTCAGTCTGTCAGTCTGTCAGTCTGTCAGTCTGTCAGTCTGTCAGTCTGTCAGTCTGTCAGTCTGTCAGTCTGTCAGTCTGTCAGTCTGTCAGTCTGTCAGTCTGTCAGTCTGTCAGTCTGTCAGTCTGTCAGTCTGTCAGTCTGTCAGTCTGTCAGTCTGTCAGTCTGTCAGTCTGTCAGTCTGTCAGTCTGTCAGTCTGTCAGTCTGTCAGTCTGTCAGTCTGTCAGTCTGTCAGTCTGTCAGTCTGTCAGTCTGTCAGTCTGTCAGTCTGTCAGTCTGTCAGTCTGTCAGTCTGTCAGTCTGTCAGTCTGTCAGTCTGTCAGTCTGTCAGTCTGTCAGTCTGTCAGTCTGTCAGTCTGTCAGTCTGTCAGTCTGTCAGTCTGTCAGTCTGTCAGTCTGTCAGTCTGTCAGTCTGTCAGTCTGTCAGTCTGTCAGTCTGTCAGTCTGTCAGTCTGTCAGTCTGTCAGTCTGTCAGTCTGTCAGTCTGTCAGTCTGTCAGTCTGTCAGTCTGTCAGTCTGTCAGTCTGTCAGTCTGTCAGTCTGTCAGTCTGTCAGTCTGTCAGTCTGTCAGTCTGTCAGTCTGTCAGTCTGTCAGTCTGTCAGTCTGTCAGTCTGTCAGTCTGTCAGTCTGTCAGTCTGTCAGTCTGTCAGTCTGTCAGTCTGTCAGTCTGTCAGTCTGTCAGTCTGTCAGTCTGTCAGTCTGTCAGTCTGTCAGTCTGTCAGTCTGTCAGTCTGTCAGTCTGTCAGTCTGTCAGTCTGTCAGTCTGTCAGTCTGTCAGTCTGTCAGTCTGTCAGTCTGTCAGTCTGTCAGTCTGTCAGTCTGTCAGTCTGTCAGTCTGTCAGTCTGTCAGTCTGTCAGTCTGTCAGTCTGTCAGTCTGTCAGTCTGTCAGTCTGTCAGTCTGTCAGTCTGTCAGTCTGTCAGTCTGTCAGTCTGTCAGTCTGTCAGTCTGTCAGTCTGTCAGTCTGTCAGTCTGTCAGTCTGTCAGTCTGTCAGTCTGTCAGTCTGTCAGTCTGTCAGTCTGTCAGTCTGTCAGTCTGTCAGTCTGTCAGTCTGTCAGTCTGTCAGTCTGTCAGTCTGTCAGTCTGTCAGTCTGTCAGTCTGTCAGTCTGTCAGTCTGTCAGTCTGTCAGTCTGTCAGTCTGTCAGTCTGTCAGTCTGTCAGTCTGTCAGTCTGTCAGTCTGTCAGTCTGTCAGTCTGTCAGTCTGTCAGTCTGTCAGTCTGTCAGTCTGTCAGTCTGTCAGTCTGTCAGTCTGTCAGTCTGTCAGTCTGTCAGTCTGTCAGTCTGTCAGTCTGTCAGTCTGTCAGTCTGTCAGTCTGTCAGTCTGTCAGTCTGTCAGTCTGTCAGTCTGTCAGTCTGTCAGTCTGTCAGTCTGTCAGTCTGTCAGTCTGTCAGTCTGTCAGTCTGTCAGTCTGTCAGTCTGTCAGTCTGTCAGTCTGTCAGTCTGTCAGTCTGTCAGTCTGTCAGTCTGTCAGTCTGTCAGTCTGTCAGTCTGTCAGTCTGTCAGTCTGTCAGTCTGTCAGTCTGTCAGTCTGTCAGTCTGTCAGTCTGTCAGTCTGTCAGTCTGTCAGTCTGTCAGTCTGTCAGTCTGTCAGTCTGTCAGTCTGTCAGTCTGTCAGTCTGTCAGTCTGTCAGTCTGTCAGTCTGTCAGTCTGTCAGTCTGTCAGTCTGTCAGTCTGTCAGTCTGTCAGTCTGTCAGTCTGTCAGTCTGTCAGTCTGTCAGTCTGTCAGTCTGTCAGTCTGTCAGTCTGTCAGTCTGTCAGTCTGTCAGTCTGTCAGTCTGTCAGTCTGTCAGTCTGTCAGTCTGTCAGTCTGTCAGTCTGTCAGTCTGTCAGTCTGTCAGTCTGTCAGTCTGTCAGTCTGTCAGTCTGTCAGTCTGTCAGTCTGTCAGTCTGTCAGTCTGTCAGTCTGTCAGTCTGTCAGTCTGTCAGTCTGTCAGTCTGTCAGTCTGTCAGTCTGTCAGTCTGTCAGTCTGTCAGTCTGTCAGTCTGTCAGTCTGTCAGTCTGTCAGTCTGTCAGTCTGTCAGTCTGTCAGTCTGTCAGTCTGTCAGTCTGTCAGTCTGTCAGTCTGTCAGTCTGTCAGTCTGTCAGTCTGTCAGTCTGTCAGTCTGTCAGTCTGTCAGTCTGTCAGTCTGTCAGTCTGTCAGTCTGTCAGTCTGTCAGTCTGTCAGTCTGTCAGTCTGTCAGTCTGTCAGTCTGTCAGTCTGTCAGTCTGTCAGTCTGTCAGTCTGTCAGTCTGTCAGTCTGTCAGTCTGTCAGTCTGTCAGTCTGTCAGTCTGTCAGTCTGTCAGTCTGTCAGTCTGTCAGTCTGTCAGTCTGTCAGTCTGTCAGTCTGTCAGTCTGTCAGTCTGTCAGTCTGTCAGTCTGTCAGTCTGTCAGTCTGTCAGTCTGTCAGTCTGTCAGTCTGTCAGTCTGTCAGTCTGTCAGTCTGTCAGTCTGTCAGTCTGTCAGTCTGTCAGTCTGTCAGTCTGTCAGTCTGTCAGTCTGTCAGTCTGTCAGTCTGTCAGTCTGTCAGTCTGTCAGTCTGTCAGTCTGTCAGTCTGTCAGTCTGTCAGTCTGTCAGTCTGTCAGTCTGTCAGTCTGTCAGTCTGTCAGTCTGTCAGTCTGTCAGTCTGTCAGTCTGTCAGTCTGTCAGTCTGTCAGTCTGTCAGTCTGTCAGTCTGTCAGTCTGTCAGTCTGTCAGTCTGTCAGTCTGTCAGTCTGTCAGTCTGTCAGTCTGTCAGTCTGTCAGTCTGTCAGTCTGTCAGTCTGTCAGTCTGTCAGTCTGTCAGTCTGTCAGTCTGTCAGTCTGTCAGTCTGTCAGTCTGTCAGTCTGTCAGTCTGTCAGTCTGTCAGTCTGTCAGTCTGTCAGTCTGTCAGTCTGTCAGTCTGTCAGTCTGTCAGTCTGTCAGTCTGTCAGTCTGTCAGTCTGTCAGTCTGTCAGTCTGTCAGTCTGTCAGTCTGTCAGTCTGTCAGTCTGTCAGTCTGTCAGTCTGTCAGTCTGTCAGTCTGTCAGTCTGTCAGTCTGTCAGTCTGTCAGTCTGTCAGTCTGTCAGTCTGTCAGTCTGTCAGTCTGTCAGTCTGTCAGTCTGTCAGTCTGTCAGTCTGTCAGTCTGTCAGTCTGTCAGTCTGTCAGTCTGTCAGTCTGTCAGTCTGTCAGTCTGTCAGTCTGTCAGTCTGTCAGTCTGTCAGTCTGTCAGTCTGTCAGTCTGTCAGTCTGTCAGTCTGTCAGTCTGTCAGTCTGTCAGTCTGTCAGTCTGTCAGTCTGTCAGTCTGTCAGTCTGTCAGTCTGTCAGTCTGTCAGTCTGTCAGTCTGTCAGTCTGTCAGTCTGTCAGTCTGTCAGTCTGTCAGTCTGTCAGTCTGTCAGTCTGTCAGTCTGTCAGTCTGTCAGTCTGTCAGTCTGTCAGTCTGTCAGTCTGTCAGTCTGTCAGTCTGTCAGTCTGTCAGTCTGTCAGTCTGTCAGTCTGTCAGTCTGTCAGTCTGTCAGTCTGTCAGTCTGTCAGTCTGTCAGTCTGTCAGTCTGTCAGTCTGTCTCAGTCTGTCAGTCTGTCAGTCTGTCAGTCTGTCAGTCTGTCAGTCTGTCAGTCTGTCAGTCTGTCAGTCTGTCAGTCTGTCAGTCTGTCAGTCTGTCAGTCTGTCAGTCTGTCAGTCTGTCAGTCTGTCAGTCTGTCAGTCTGTCAGTCTGTCAGTCTGTCAGTCTGTCAGTCTGTCAGTCTGTCAGTCTGTCAGTCTGTCAGTCTGTCAGTCTGTCAGTCTGTCAGTCTGTCAGTCTGTCAGTCTGTCAGTCTGTCAGTCTGTCAGTCTGTCAGTCTGTCAGTCTGTCAGTCTGTCAGTCTGTCAGTCTGTCAGTCTGTCAGTCTGTCAGTCTGTCAGTCTGTCAGTCTGTCAGTCTGTCAGTCTGTCAGTCTGTCAGTCTGTCAGTCTGTCAGTCTGTCAGTCTGTCAGTCTGTCAGTCTGTCAGTCTGTCAGTCTGTCAGTCTGTCAGTCTGTCAGTCTGTCAGTCTGTCAGTCTGTCAGTCTGTCAGTCTGTCAGTCTGTCAGTCTGTCAGTCTGTCAGTCTGTCAGTCTGTCAGTCTGTCAGTCTGTCAGTCTGTCAGTCTGTCAGTCTGTCAGTCTGTCAGTCTGTCAGTCTGTCAGTCTGTCAGTCTGTCAGTCTGTCAGTCTGTCAGTCTGTCAGTCTGTCAGTCTGTCAGTCTGTCAGTCTGTCAGTCTGTCAGTCTGTCAGTCTGTCAGTCTGTCAGTCTGTCAGTCTGTCAGTCTGTCAGTCTGTCAGTCTGTCAGTCTGTCAGTCTGTCAGTCTGTCAGTCTGTCAGTCTGTCAGTCTGTCAGTCTGTCAGTCTGTCAGTCTGTCAGTCTGTCAGTCTGTCAGTCTGTCAGTCTGTCAGTCTGTCAGTCTGTCAGTCTGTCAGTCTGTCAGTCTGTCAGTCTGTCAGTCTGTCAGTCTGTCAGTCTGTCAGTCTGTCAGTCTGTCAGTCTGTCAGTCTGTCAGTCTGTCAGTCTGTCAGTCTGTCAGTCTGTCAGTCTGTCAGTCTGTCAGTCTGTCAGTCTGTCAGTCTGTCAGTCTGTCAGTCTGTCAGTCTGTCAGTCTGTCAGTCTGTCAGTCTGTCAGTCTGTCAGTCTGTCAGTCTGTCAGTCTGTCAGTCTGTCAGTCTGTCAGTCTGTCAGTCTGTCAGTCTGTCAGTCTGTCAGTCTGTCAGTCTGTCAGTCTGTCAGTCTGTCAGTCTGTCAGTCTGTCAGTCTGTCAGTCTGTCAGTCTGTCAGTCTGTCAGTCTGTCAGTCTGTCAGTCTGTCAGTCTGTCAGTCTGTCAGTCTGTCAGTCTGTCAGTCTGTCAGTCTGTCAGTCTGTCAGTCTGTCAGTCTGTCAGTCTGTCAGTCTGTCAGTCTGTCAGTCTGTCAGTCTGTCAGTCTGTCAGTCTGTCAGTCTGTCAGTCTGTCAGTCTGTCAGTCTGTCAGTCTGTCAGTCTGTCAGTCTGTCAGTCTGTCAGTCTGTCAGTCTGTCAGTCTGTCAGTCTGTCAGTCTGTCAGTCTGTCAGTCTGTCAGTCTGTCAGTCTGTCAGTCTGTCAGTCTGTCAGTCTGTCAGTCTGTCAGTCTGTCAGTCTGTCAGTCTGTCAGTCTGTCAGTCTGTCAGTCTGTCAGTCTGTCAGTCTGTCAGTCTGTCAGTCTGTCAGTCTGTCAGTCTGTCAGTCTGTCAGTCTGTCAGTCTGTCAGTCTGTCAGTCTGTCAGTCTGTCAGTCTGTCAGTCTGTCAGTCTGTCAGTCTGTCAGTCTGTCAGTCTGTCAGTCTGTCAGTCTGTCAGTCTGTCAGTCTGTCAGTCTGTCAGTCTGTCAGTCTGTCAGTCTGTCAGTCTGTCAGTCTGTCAGTCTGTCAGTCTGTCAGTCTGTCAGTCTGTCAGTCTGTCAGTCTGTCAGTCTGTCAGTCTGTCAGTCTGTCAGTCTGTCAGTCTGTCAGTCTGTCAGTCTGTCAGTCTGTCAGTCTGTCAGTCTGTCAGTCTGTCAGTCTGTCAGTCTGTCAGTCTGTCAGTCTGTCAGTCTGTCAGTCTGTCAGTCTGTCAGTCTGTCAGTCTGTCAGTCTGTCAGTCTGTCAGTCTGTCAGTCTGTCAGTCTGTCAGTCTGTCAGTCTGTCAGTCTGTCAGTCTGTCAGTCTGTCAGTCTGTCAGTCTGTCAGTCTGTCAGTCTGTCAGTCTGTCAGTCTGTCAGTCTGTCAGTCTGTCAGTCTGTCAGTCTGTCAGTCTGTCAGTCTGTCAGTCTGTCAGTCTGTCAGTCTGTCAGTCTGTCAGTCTGTCAGTCTGTCAGTCTGTCAGTCTGTCAGTCTGTCAGTCTGTCAGTCTGTCAGTCTGTCAGTCTGTCAGTCTGTCAGTCTGTCAGTCTGTCAGTCTGTCAGTCTGTCAGTCTGTCAGTCTGTCAGTCTGTCAGTCTGTCAGTCTGTCAGTCTGTCAGTCTGTCAGTCTGTCAGTCTGTCAGTCTGTCAGTCTGTCAGTCTGTCAGTCTGTCAGTCTGTCAGTCTGTCAGTCTGTCAGTCTGTCAGTCTGTCAGTCTGTCAGTCTGT
Organism: Drosophila suzukii; assembly: GCF_043229965.1. Classification (NCBI taxonomy): domain Eukaryota; kingdom Metazoa; phylum Arthropoda; class Insecta; order Diptera; family Drosophilidae; genus Drosophila; species Drosophila suzukii. The sequence goes on from NC_092082.1 coordinate 48,599,655, forward strand.
CAGTCTGTCAGTCTGTCAGTCTGTCAGTCTGTCAGTCTGTCAGTCTGTCAGTCTGTCAGTCTGTCAGTCTGTCAGTCTGTCAGTCTGTCAGTCTGTCAGTCTGTCAGTCTGTCAGTCTGTCAGTCTGTCAGTCTGTCAGTCTGTCAGTCTGTCAGTCTGTCAGTCTGTCAGTCTGTCAGTCTGTCAGTCTGTCAGTCTGTCAGTCTGTCAGTCTGTCAGTCTGTCAGTCTGTCAGTCTGTCAGTCTGTCAGTCTGTCAGTCTGTCAGTCTGTCAGTCTGTCAGTCTGTCAGTCTGTCAGTCTGTCAGTCTGTCAGTCTGTCAGTCTGTCAGTCTGTCAGTCTGTCAGTCTGTCAGTCTGTCAGTCTGTCAGTCTGTCAGTCTGTCAGTCTGTCAGTCTGTCAGTCTGTCAGTCTGTCAGTCTGTCAGTCTGTCAGTCTGTCAGTCTGTCAGTCTGTCAGTCTGTCAGTCTGTCAGTCTGTCAGTCTGTCAGTCTGTCAGTCTGTCAGTCTGTCAGTCTGTCAGTCTGTCAGTCTGTCAGTCTGTCAGTCTGTCAGTCTGTCAGTCTGTCAGTCTGTCAGTCTGTCAGTCTGTCAGTCTGTCAGTCTGTCAGTCTGTCAGTCTGTCAGTCTGTCAGTCTGTCAGTCTGTCAGTCTGTCAGTCTGTCAGTCTGTCAGTCTGTCAGTCTGTCAGTCTGTCAGTCTGTCAGTCTGTCAGTCTGTCAGTCTGTCAGTCTGTCAGTCTGTCAGTCTGTCAGTCTGTCAGTCTGTCAGTCTGTCAGTCTGTCAGTCTGTCAGTCTGTCAGTCTGTCAGTCTGTCAGTCTGTCAGTCTGTCAGTCTGTCAGTCTGTCAGTCTGTCAGTCTGTCAGTCTGTCAGTCTGTCAGTCTGTCAGTCTGTCAGTCTGTCAGTCTGTCAGTCTGTCAGTCTGTCAGTCTGTCAGTCTGTCAGTCTGTCAGTCTGTCAGTCTGTCAGTCTGTCAGTCTGTCAGTCTGTCAGTCTGTCAGTCTGTCAGTCTGTCAGTCTGTCAGTCTGTCAGTCTGTCAGTCTGTCAGTCTGTCAGTCTGTCAGTCTGTCAGTCTGTCAGTCTGTCAGTCTGTCAGTCTGTCAGTCTGTCAGTCTGTCAGTCTGTCAGTCTGTCAGTCTGTCAGTCTGTCAGTCTGTCAGTCTGTCAGTCTGTCAGTCTGTCAGTCTGTCAGTCTGTCAGTCTGTCAGTCTGTCAGTCTGTCAGTCTGTCAGTCTGTCAGTCTGTCAGTCTGTCAGTCTGTCAGTCTGTCAGTCTGTCAGTCTGTCAGTCTGTCAGTCTGTCAGTCTGTCAGTCTGTCAGTCTGTCAGTCTGTCAGTCTGTCAGTCTGTCAGTCTGTCAGTCTGTCAGTCTGTCAGTCTGTCAGTCTGTCAGTCTGTCAGTCTGTCAGTCTGTCAGTCTGTCAGTCTGTCAGTCTGTCAGTCTGTCAGTCTGTCAGTCTGTCAGTCTGTCAGTCTGTCAGTCTGTCAGTCTGTCAGTCTGTCAGTCTGTCAGTCTGTCAGTCTGTCAGTCTGTCAGTCTGTCAGTCTGTCAGTCTGTCAGTCTGTCAGTCTGTCAGTCTGTCAGTCTGTCAGTCTGTCAGTCTGTCAGTCTGTCAGTCTGTCAGTCTGTCAGTCTGTCAGTCTGTCAGTCTGTCAGTCTGTCAGTCTGTCAGTCTGTCAGTCTGTCAGTCTGTCAGTCTGTCAGTCTGTCAGTCTGTCAGTCTGTCAGTCTGTCAGTCTGTCAGTCTGTCAGTCTGTCAGTCTGTCAGTCTGTCAGTCTGTCAGTCTGTCAGTCTGTCAGTCTGTCAGTCTGTCAGTCTGTCAGTCTGTCAGTCTGTCAGTCTGTCAGTCTGTCAGTCTGTCAGTCTGTCAGTCTGTCAGTCTGTCAGTCTGTCAGTCTGTCAGTCTGTCAGTCTGTCAGTCTGTCAGTCTGTCAGTCTGTCAGTCTGTCAGTCTGTCAGTCTGTCAGTCTGTCAGTCTGTCAGTCTGTCAGTCTGTCAGTCTGTCAGTCTGTCAGTCTGTCAGTCTGTCAGTCTGTCAGTCTGTCAGTCTGTCAGTCTGTCAGTCTGTCAGTCTGTCAGTCTGTCAGTCTGTCAGTCTGTCAGTCTGTCAGTCTGTCAGTCTGTCAGTCTGTCAGTCTGTCAGTCTGTCAGTCTGTCAGTCTGTCAGTCTGTCAGTCTGTCAGTCTGTCAGTCTGTCAGTCTGTCAGTCTGTCAGTCTGTCAGTCTGTCAGTCTGTCAGTCTGTCAGTCTGTCAGTCTGTCAGTCTGTCAGTCTGTCAGTCTGTCAGTCTGTCAGTCTGTCAGTCTGTCAGTCTGTCAGTCTGTCAGTCTGTCAGTCTGTCAGTCTGTCAGTCTGTCAGTCTGTCAGTCTGTCAGTCTGTCAGTCTGTCAGTCTGTCAGTCTGTCAGTCTGTCAGTCTGTCAGTCTGTCAGTCTGTCAGTCTGTCAGTCTGTCAGTCTGTCAGTCTGTCAGTCTGTCAGTCTGTCAGTCTGTCAGTCTGTCAGTCTGTCAGTCTGTCAGTCTGTCAGTCTGTCAGTCTGTCAGTCTGTCAGTCTGTCAGTCTGTCAGTCTGTCAGTCTGTCAGTCTGTCAGTCTGTCAGTCTGTCAGTCTGTCAGTCTGTCAGTCTGTCAGTCTGTCAGTCTGTCAGTCTGTCAGTCTGTCAGTCTGTCAGTCTGTCAGTCTGTCAGTCTGTCAGTCTGTCAGTCTGTCAGTCTGTCAGTCTGTCAGTCTGTCAGTCTGTCAGTCTGTCAGTCTGTCAGTCTGTCAGTCTGTCAGTCTGTCAGTCTGTCAGTCTGTCAGTCTGTCAGTCTGTCAGTCTGTCAGTCTGTCAGTCTGTCAGTCTGTCAGTCTGTCAGTCTGTCAGTCTGTCAGTCTGTCAGTCTGTCAGTCTGTCAGTCTGTCAGTCTGTCAGTCTGTCAGTCTGTCAGTCTGTCAGTCTGTCAGTCTGTCAGTCTGTCAGTCTGTCAGTCTGTCAGTCTGTCAGTCTGTCAGTCTGTCAGTCTGTCAGTCTGTCAGTCTGTCAGTCTGTCAGTCTGTCAGTCTGTCAGTCTGTCAGTCTGTCAGTCTGTCAGTCTGTCAGTCTGTCAGTCTGTCAGTCTGTCAGTCTGTCAGTCTGTCAGTCTGTCAGTCTGTCAGTCTGTCAGTCTGTCAGTCTGTCAGTCTGTCAGTCTGTCAGTCTGTCAGTCTGTCAGTCTGTCAGTCTGTCAGTCTGTCAGTCTGTCAGTCTGTCAGTCTGTCAGTCTGTCAGTCTGTCAGTCTGTCAGTCTGTCAGTCTGTCAGTCTGTCAGTCTGTCAGTCTGTCAGTCTGTCAGTCTGTCAGTCTGTCAGTCTGTCAGTCTGTCAGTCTGTCAGTCTGTCAGTCTGTCAGTCTGTCAGTCTGTCAGTCTGTCAGTCTGTCAGTCTGTCAGTCTGTCAGTCTGTCAGTCTGTCAGTCTGTCAGTCTGTCAGTCTGTCAGTCTGTCAGTCTGTCAGTCTGTCAGTCTGTCAGTCTGTCAGTCTGTCAGTCTGTCAGTCTGTCAGTCTGTCAGTCTGTCAGTCTGTCAGTCTGTCAGTCTGTCAGTCTGTCAGTCTGTCAGTCTGTCAGTCTGTCAGTCTGTCAGTCTGTCAGTCTGTCAGTCTGTCAGTCTGTCAGTCTGTCAGTCTGTCAGTCTGTCAGTCTGTCAGTCTGTCAGTCTGTCAGTCTGTCAGTCTGTCAGTCTGTCAGTCTGTCAGTCTGTCAGTCTGTCAGTCTGTCAGTCTGTCAGTCTGTCAGTCTGTCAGTCTGTCAGTCTGTCAGTCTGTCAGTCTGTCAGTCTGTCAGTCTGTCAGTCTGTCAGTCTGTCAGTCTGTCAGTCTGTCAGTCTGTCAGTCTGTCAGTCTGTCAGTCTGTCAGTCTGTCAGTCTGTCAGTCTGTCAGTCTGTCAGTCTGTCAGTCTGTCAGTCTGTCAGTCTGTCAGTCTGTCAGTCTGTCAGTCTGTCAGTCTGTCAGTCTGTCAGTCTGTCAGTCTGTCAGTCTGTCAGTCTGTCAGTCTGTCAGTCTGTCAGTCTGTCAGTCTGTCAGTCTGTCAGTCTGTCAGTCTGTCAGTCTGTCAGTCTGTCAGTCTGTCAGTCTGTCAGTCTGTCAGTCTGTCAGTCTGTCAGTCTGTCAGTCTGTCAGTCTGTCAGTCTGTCAGTCTGTCAGTCTGTCAGTCTGTCAGTCTGTCAGTCTGTCAGTCTGTCAGTCTGTCAGTCTGTCAGTCTGTCAGTCTGTCAGTCTGTCAGTCTGTCAGTCTGTCAGTCTGTCAGTCTGTCAGTCTGTCAGTCTGTCAGTCTGTCAGTCTGTCAGTCTGTCAGTCTGTCAGTCTGTCAGTCTGTCAGTCTGTCAGTCTGTCAGTCTGTCAGTCTGTCAGTCTGTCAGTCTGTCAGTCTGTCAGTCTGTCAGTCTGTCAGTCTGTCAGTCTGTCAGTCTGTCAGTCTGTCAGTCTGTCAGTCTGTCAGTCTGTCAGTCTGTCAGTCTGTCAGTCTGTCAGTCTGTCAGTCTGTCAGTCTGTCAGTCTGTCAGTCTGTCAGTCTGTCAGTCTGTCAGTCTGTCAGTCTGTCAGTCTGTCAGTCTGTCAGTCTGTCAGTCTGTCAGTCTGTCAGTCTGTCAGTCTGTCAGTCTGTCAGTCTGTCAGTCTGTCAGTCTGTCAGTCTGTCAGTCTGTCAGTCTGTCAGTCTGTCAGTCTGTCAGTCTGTCAGTCTGTCAGTCTGTCAGTCTGTCAGTCTGTCAGTCTGTCAGTCTGTCAGTCTGTCAGTCTGTCAGTCTGTCAGTCTGTCAGTCTGTCAGTCTGTCAGTCTGTCAGTCTGTCAGTCTGTCAGTCTGTCAGTCTGTCAGTCTGTCAGTCTGTCAGTCTGTCAGTCTGTCAGTCTGTCAGTCTGTCAGTCTGTCAGTCTGTCAGTCTGTCAGTCTGTCAGTCTGTCAGTCTGTCAGTCTGTCAGTCTGTCAGTCTGTCAGTCTGTCAGTCTGTCAGTCTGTCAGTCTGTCAGTCTGTCAGTCTGTCAGTCTGTCAGTCTGTCAGTCTGTCAGTCTGTCAGTCTGTCAGTCTGTCAGTCTGTCAGTCTGTCAGTCTGTCAGTCTGTCAGTCTGTCAGTCTGTCAGTCTGTCAGTCTGTCAGTCTGTCAGTCTGTCAGTCTGTCAGTCTGTCAGTCTGTCAGTCTGTCAGTCTGTCAGTCTGTCAGTCTGTCAGTCTGTCAGTCTGTCAGTCTGTCAGTCTGTCAGTCTGTCAGTCTGTCAGTCTGTCAGTCTGTCAGTCTGTCAGTCTGTCAGTCTGTCAGTCTGTCAGTCTGTCAGTCTGTCAGTCTGTCAGTCTGTCAGTCTGTCAGTCTGTCAGTCTGTCAGTCTGTCAGTCTGTCAGTCTGTCAGTCTGTCAGTCTGTCAGTCTGTCAGTCTGTCAGTCTGTCAGTCTGTCAGTCTGTCAGTCTGTCAGTCTGTCAGTCTGTCAGTCTGTCAGTCTGTCAGTCTGTCAGTCTGTCAGTCTGTCAGTCTGTCAGTCTGTCAGTCTGTCAGTCTGTCAGTCTGTCAGTCTGTCAGTCTGTCAGTCTGTCAGTCTGTCAGTCTGTCAGTCTGTCAGTCTGTCAGTCTGTCAGTCTGTCAGTCTGTCAGTCTGTCAGTCTGTCAGTCTGTCAGTCTGTCAGTCTGTCAGTCTGTCAGTCTGTCAGTCTGTCAGTCTGTCAGTCTGTCAGTCTGTCAGTCTGTCAGTCTGTCAGTCTGTCAGTCTGTCAGTCTGTCAGTCTGTCAGTCTGTCAGTCTGTCAGTCTGTCAGTCTGTCAGTCTGTCAGTCTGTCAGTCTGTCAGTCTGTCAGTCTGTCAGTCTGTCAGTCTGTCAGTCTGTCAGTCTGTCAGTCTGTCAGTCTGTCAGTCTGTCAGTCTGTCAGTCTGTCAGTCTGTCAGTCTGTCAGTCTGTCAGTCTGTCAGTCTGTCAGTCTGTCAGTCTGTCAGTCTGTCAGTCTGTCAGTCTGTCAGTCTGTCAGTCTGTCAGTCTGTCAGTCTGTCAGTCTGTCAGTCTGTCAGTCTGTCAGTCTGTCAGTCTGTCAGTCTGTCAGTCTGTCAGTCTGTCAGTCTGTCAGTCTGTCAGTCTGTCAGTCTGTCAGTCTGTCAGTCTGTCAGTCTGTCAGTCTGTCAGTCTGTCAGTCTGTCAGTCTGTCAGTCTGTCAGTCTGTCAGTCTGTCAGTCTGTCAGTCTGTCAGTCTGTCAGTCTGTCAGTCTGTCAGTCTGTCAGTCTGTCAGTCTGTCAGTCTGTCAGTCTGTCAGTCTGTCAGTCTGTCAGTCTGTCAGTCTGTCAGTCTGTCAGTCTGTCAGTCTGTCAGTCTGTCAGTCTGTCAGTCTGTCAGTCTGTCAGTCTGTCAGTCTGTCAGTCTGTCAGTCTGTCAGTCTGTCAGTCTGTCAGTCTGTCAGTCTGTCAGTCTGTCAGTCTGTCAGTCTGTCAGTCTGTCAGTCTGTCAGTCTGTCAGTCTGTCAGTCTGTCAGTCTGTCAGTCTGTCAGTCTGTCAGTCTGTCAGTCTGTCAGTCTGTCAGTCTGTCAGTCTGTCAGTCTGTCAGTCTGTCAGTCTGTCAGTCTGTCAGTCTGTCAGTCTGTCAGTCTGTCAGTCTGTCAGTCTGTCAGTCTGTCAGTCTGTCAGTCTGTCAGTCTGTCAGTCTGTCAGTCTGTCAGTCTGTCAGTCTGTCAGTCTGTCAGTCTGTCAGTCTGTCAGTCTGTCAGTCTGTCAGTCTGTCAGTCTGTCAGTCTGTCAGTCTGTCAGTCTGTCAGTCTGTCAGTCTGTCAGTCTGTCAGTCTGTCAGTCTGTCAGTCTGTCAGTCTGTCAGTCTGTCAGTCTGTCAGTCTGTCAGTCTGTCAGTCTGTCAGTCTGTCAGTCTGTCAGTCTGTCAGTCTGTCAGTCTGTCAGTCTGTCAGTCTGTCAGTCTGTCAGTCTGTCAGTCTGTCAGTCTGTCAGTCTGTCAGTCTGTCAGTCTGTCAGTCTGTCAGTCTGTCAGTCTGTCAGTCTGTCAGTCTGTCAGTCTGTCAGTCTGTCAGTCTGTCAGTCTGTCAGTCTGTCAGTCTGTCAGTCTGTCAGTCTGTCAGTCTGTCAGTCTGTCAGTCTGTCAGTCTGTCAGTCTGTCAGTCTGTCAGTCTGTCAGTCTGTCAGTCTGTCAGTCTGTCAGTCTGTCAGTCTGTCAGTCTGTCAGTCTGTCAGTCTGTCAGTCTGTCAGTCTGTCAGTCTGTCAGTCTGTCAGTCTGTCAGTCTGTCAGTCTGTCAGTCTGTCAGTCTGTCAGTCTGTCAGTCTGTCAGTCTGTCAGTCTGTCAGTCTGTCAGTCTGTCAGTCTGTCAGTCTGTCAGTCTGTCAGTCTGTCAGTCTGTCAGTCTGTCAGTCTGTCAGTCTGTCAGTCTGTCAGTCTGTCAGTCTGTCAGTCTGTCAGTCTGTCAGTCTGTCAGTCTGTCAGTCTGTCAGTCTGTCAGTCTGTCAGTCTGTCAGTCTGTCAGTCTGTCAGTCTGTCAGTCTGTCAGTCTGTCAGTCTGTCAGTCTGTCAGTCTGTCAGTCTGTCAGTCTGTCAGTCTGTCAGTCTGTCAGTCTGTCAGTCTGTCAGTCTGTCAGTCTGTCAGTCTGTCAGTCTGTCAGTCTGTCAGTCTGTCAGTCTGTCAGTCTGTCAGTCTGTCAGTCTGTCAGTCTGTCAGTCTGTCAGTCTGTCAGTCTGTCAGTCTGTCAGTCTGTCAGTCTGTCAGTCTGTCAGTCTGTCAGTCTGTCAGTCTGTCAGTCTGTCAGTCTGTCAGTCTGTCAGTCTGTCAGTCTGTCAGTCTGTCAGTCTGTCAGTCTGTCAGTCTGTCAGTCTGTCAGTCTGTCAGTCTGTCAGTCTGTCAGTCTGTCAGTCTGTCAGTCTGTCAGTCTGTCAGTCTGTCAGTCTGTCAGTCTGTCAGTCTGTCAGTCTGTCAGTCTGTCAGTCTGTCAGTCTGTCAGTCTGTCAGTCTGTCAGTCTGTCAGTCTGTCAGTCTGTCAGTCTGTCAGTCTGTCAGTCTGTCAGTCTGTCAGTCTGTCAGTCTGTCAGTCTGTCAGTCTGTCAGTCTGTCAGTCTGTCAGTCTGTCAGTCTGTCAGTCTGTCAGTCTGTCAGTCTGTCAGTCTGTCAGTCTGTCAGTCTGTCAGTCTGTCAGTCTGTCAGTCTGTCAGTCTGTCAGTCTGTCAGTCTGTCAGTCTGTCAGTCTGTCAGTCTGTCAGTCTGTCAGTCTGTCAGTCTGTCAGTCTGTCAGTCTGTCAGTCTGTCAGTCTGTCAGTCTGTCAGTCTGTCAGTCTGTCAGTCTGTCAGTCTGTCAGTCTGTCAGTCTGTCAGTCTGTCAGTCTGTCAGTCTGTCAGTCTGTCAGTCTGTCAGTCTGTCAGTCTGTCAGTCTGTCAGTCTGTCAGTCTGTCAGTCTGTCAGTCTGTCAGTCTGTCAGTCTGTCAGTCTGTCAGTCTGTCAGTCTGTCAGTCTGTCAGTCTGTCAGTCTGTCAGTCTGTCAGTCTGTCAGTCTGTCAGTCTGTCAGTCTGTCAGTCTGTCAGTCTGTCAGTCTGTCAGTCTGTCAGTCTGTCAGTCTGTCAGTCTGTCAGTCTGTCAGTCTGTCAGTCTGTCAGTCTGTCAGTCTGTCAGTCTGTCAGTCTGTCAGTCTGTCAGTCTGTCAGTCTGTCAGTCTGTCAGTCTGTCAGTCTGTCAGTCTGTCAGTCTGTCAGTCTGTCAGTCTGTCAGTCTGTCAGTCTGTCAGTCTGTCAGTCTGTCAGTCTGTCAGTCTGTCAGTCTGTCAGTCTGTCAGTCTGTCAGTCTGTCAGTCTGTCAGTCTGTCAGTCTGTCAGTCTGTCAGTCTGTCAGTCTGTCAGTCTGTCAGTCTGTCAGTCTGTCAGTCTGTCAGTCTGTCAGTCTGTCAGTCTGTCAGTCTGTCAGTCTGTCAGTCTGTCAGTCTGTCAGTCTGTCAGTCTGTCAGTCTGTCAGTCTGTCAGTCTGTCAGTCTGTCAGTCTGTCAGTCTGTCAGTCTGTCAGTCTGTCAGTCTGTCAGTCTGTCAGTCTGTCAGTCTGTCAGTCTGTCAGTCTGTCAGTCTGTCAGTCTGTCAGTCTGTCAGTCTGTCAGTCTGTCAGTCTGTCAGTCTGTCAGTCTGTCAGTCTGTCAGTCTGTCAGTCTGTCAGTCTGTCAGTCTGTCAGTCTGTCAGTCTGTCAGTCTGTCAGTCTGTCAGTCTGTCAGTCTGTCAGTCTGTCAGTCTGTCAGTCTGTCAGTCTGTCAGTCTGTCAGTCTGTCAGTCTGTCAGTCTGTCAGTCTGTCAGTCTGTCAGTCTGTCAGTCTGTCAGTCTGTCAGTCTGTCAGTCTGTCAGTCTGTCAGTCTGTCAGTCTGTCAGTCTGTCAGTCTGTCAGTCTGTCAGTCTGTCAGTCTGTCAGTCTGTCAGTCTGTCAGTCTGTCAGTCTGTCAGTCTGTCAGTCTGTCAGTCTGTCAGTCTGTCAGTCTGTCAGTCTGTCAGTCTGTCAGTCTGTCAGTCTGTCAGTCTGTCAGTCTGTCAGTCTGTCAGTCTGTCAGTCTGTCAGTCTGTCAGTCTGTCAGTCTGTCAGTCTGTCAGTCTGTCAGTCTGTCAGTCTGTCAGTCTGTCAGTCTGTCAGTCTGTCAGTCTGTCAGTCTGTCAGTCTGTCAGTCTGTCAGTCTGTCAGTCTGTCAGTCTGTCAGTCTGTCAGTCTGTCAGTCTGTCAGTCTGTCAGTCTGTCAGTCTGTCAGTCTGTCAGTCTGTCAGTCTGTCAGTCTGTCAGTCTGTCAGTCTGTCAGTCTGTCAGTCTGTCAGTCTGTCAGTCTGTCAGTCTGTCAGTCTGTCAGTCTGTCAGTCTGTCAGTCTGTCAGTCTGTCAGTCTGTCAGTCTGTCAGTCTGTCAGTCTGTCAGTCTGTCAGTCTGTCAGTCTGTCAGTCTGTCAGTCTGTCAGTCTGTCAGTCTGTCAGTCTGTCAGTCTGTCAGTCTGTCAGTCTGTCAGTCTGTCAGTCTGTCAGTCTGTCAGTCTGTCAGTCTGTCAGTCTGTCAGTCTGTCAGTCTGTCAGTCTGTCAGTCTGTCAGTCTGTCAGTCTGTCAGTCTGTCAGTCTGTCAGTCTGTCAGTCTGTCAGTCTGTCAGTCTGTCAGTCTGTCAGTCTGTCAGTCTGTCAGTCTGTCAGTCTGTCAGTCTGTCAGTCTGTCAGTCTGTCAGTCTGTCAGTCTGTCAGTCTGTCAGTCTGTCAGTCTGTCAGTCTGTCAGTCTGTCAGTCTGTCAGTCTGTCAGTCTGTCAGTCTGTCAGTCTGTCAGTCTGTCAGTCTGTCAGTCTGTCAGTCTGTCAGTCTGTCAGTCTGTCAGTCTGTCAGTCTGTCAGTCTGTCAGTCTGTCAGTCTGTCAGTCTGTCAGTCTGTCAGTCTGTCAGTCTGTCAGTCTGTCAGTCTGTCAGTCTGTCAGTCTGTCAGTCTGTCAGTCTGTCAGTCTGTCAGTCTGTCAGTCTGTCAGTCTGTCAGTCTGTCAGTCTGTCAGTCTGTCAGTCTGTCAGTCTGTCAGTCTGTCAGTCTGTCAGTCTGTCAGTCTGTCAGTCTGTCAGTCTGTCAGTCTGTCAGTCTGTCAGTCTGTCAGTCTGTCAGTCTGTCAGTCTGTCAGTCTGTCAGTCTGTCAGTCTGTCAGTCTGTCAGTCTGTCAGTCTGTCAGTCTGTCAGTCTGTCAGTCTGTCAGTCTGTCAGTCTGTCAGTCTGTCAGTCTGTCAGTCTGTCAGTCTGTCAGTCTGTCAGTCTGTCAGTCTGTCAGTCTGTCAGTCTGTCAGTCTGTCAGTCTGTCAGTCTGTCAGTCTGTCAGTCTGTCAGTCTGTCAGTCTGTCAGTCTGTCAGTCTGTCAGTCTGTCAGTCTGTCAGTCTGTCAGTCTGTCAGTCTGTCAGTCTGTCAGTCTGTCAGTCTGTCAGTCTGTCAGTCTGTCAGTCTGTCAGTCTGTCAGTCTGTCAGTCTGTCAGTCTGTCAGTCTGTCAGTCTGTCAGTCTGTCAGTCTGTCAGTCTGTCAGTCTGTCAGTCTGTCAGTCTGTCAGTCTGTCAGTCTGTCAGTCTGTCAGTCTGTCAGTCTGTCAGTCTGTCAGTCTGTCAGTCTGTCAGTCTGTCAGTCTGTCAGTCTGTCAGTCTGTCAGTCTGTCAGTCTGTCAGTCTGTCAGTCTGTCAGTCTGTCAGTCTGTCAGTCTGTCAGTCTGTCAGTCTGTCAGTCTGTCAGTCTGTCAGTCTGTCAGTCTGTCAGTCTGTCAGTCTGTCAGTCTGTCAGTCTGTCAGTCTGTCAGTCTGTCAGTCTGTCAGTCTGTCAGTCTGTCAGTCTGTCAGTCTGTCAGTCTGTCAGTCTGTCAGTCTGTCAGTCTGTCAGTCTGTCAGTCTGTCAGTCTGTCAGTCTGTCAGTCTGTCAGTCTGTCAGTCTGTCAGTCTGTCAGTCTGTCAGTCTGTCAGTCTGTCAGTCTGTCAGTCTGTCAGTCTGTCAGTCTGTCAGTCTGTCAGTCTGTCAGTCTGTCAGTCTGTCAGTCTGTCAGTCTGTCAGTCTGTCAGTCTGTCAGTCTGTCAGTCTGTCAGTCTGTCAGTCTGTCAGTCTGTCAGTCTGTCAGTCTGTCAGTCTGTCAGTCTGTCAGTCTGTCAGTCTGTCAGTCTGTCAGTCTGTCAGTCTGTCAGTCTGTCAGTCTGTCAGTCTGTCAGTCTGTCAGTCTGTCAGTCTGTCAGTCTGTCAGTCTGTCAGTCTGTCAGTCTGTCAGTCTGTCAGTCTGTCAGTCTGTCAGTCTGTCAGTCTGTCAGTCTGTCAGTCTGTCAGTCTGTCAGTCTGTCAGTCTGTCAGTCTGTCAGTCTGTCAGTCTGTCAGTCTGTCAGTCTGTCAGTCTGTCAGTCTGTCAGTCTGTCAGTCTGTCAGTCTGTCAGTCTGTCAGTCTGTCAGTCTGTCAGTCTGTCAGTCTGTCAGTCTGTCAGTCTGTCAGTCTGTCAGTCTGTCAGTCTGTCAGTCTGTCAGTCTGTCAGTCTGTCAGTCTGTCAGTCTGTCAGTCTGTCAGTCTGTCAGTCTGTCAGTCTGTCAGTCTGTCAGTCTGTCAGTCTGTCAGTCTGTCAGTCTGTCAGTCTGTCAGTCTGTCAGTCTGTCAGTCTGTCAGTCTGTCAGTCTGTCAGTCTGTCAGTCTGTCAGTCTGTCAGTCTGTCAGTCTGTCAGTCTGTCAGTCTGTCAGTCTGTCAGTCTGTCAGTCTGTCAGTCTGTCAGTCTGTCAGTCTGTCAGTCTGTCAGTCTGTCAGTCTGTCAGTCTGTCAGTCTGTCAGTCTGTCAGTCTGTCAGTCTGTCAGTCTGTCAGTCTGTCAGTCTGTCAGTCTGTCAGTCTGTCAGTCTGTCAGTCTGTCAGTCTGTCAGTCTGTCAGTCTGTCAGTCTGTCAGTCTGTCAGTCTGTCAGTCTGTCAGTCTGTCAGTCTGTCAGTCTGTCAGTCTGTCAGTCTGTCAGTCTGTCAGTCTGTCAGTCTGTCAGTCTGTCAGTCTGTCAGTCTGTCAGTCTGTCAGTCTGTCAGTCTGTCAGTCTGTCAGTCTGTCAGTCTGTCAGTCTGTCAGTCTGTCAGTCTGTCAGTCTGTCAGTCTGTCAGTCTGTCAGTCTGTCAGTCTGTCAGTCTGTCAGTCTGTCAGTCTGTCAGTCTGTCAGTCTGTCAGTCTGTCAGTCTGTCAGTCTGTCAGTCTGTCAGTCTGTCAGTCTGTCAGTCTGTCAGTCTGTCAGTCTGTCAGTCTGTCAGTCTGTCAGTCTGTCAGTCTGTCAGTCTGTCAGTCTGTCAGTCTGTCAGTCTGTCAGTCTGTCAGTCTGTCAGTCTGTCAGTCTGTCAGTCTGTCAGTCTGTCAGTCTGTCAGTCTGTCAGTCTGTCAGTCTGTCAGTCTGTCAGTCTGTCAGTCTGTCAGTCTGTCAGTCTGTCAGTCTGTCAGTCTGTCAGTCTGTCAGTCTGTCAGTCTGTCAGTCTGTCAGTCTGTCAGTCTGTCAGTCTGTCAGTCTGTCAGTCTGTCAGTCTGTCAGTCTGTCAGTCTGTCAGTCTGTCAGTCTGTCAGTCTGTCAGTCTGTCAGTCTGTCAGTCTGTCAGTCTGTCAGTCTGTCAGTCTGTCAGTCTGTCAGTCTGTCAGTCTGTCAGTCTGTCAGTCTGTCAGTCTGTCAGTCTGTCAGTCTGTCAGTCTGTCAGTCTGTCAGTCTGTCAGTCTGTCAGTCTGTCAGTCTGTCAGTCTGTCAGTCTGTCAGTCTGTCAGTCTGTCAGTCTGTCAGTCTGTCAGTCTGTCAGTCTGTCAGTCTGTCAGTCTGTCAGTCTGTCAGTCTGTCAGTCTGTCAGTCTGTCAGTCTGTCAGTCTGTCAGTCTGTCAGTCTGTCAGTCTGTCAGTCTGTCAGTCTGTCAGTCTGTCAGTCTGTCAGTCTGTCAGTCTGTCAGTCTGTCAGTCTGTCAGTCTGTCAGTCTGTCAGTCTGTCAGTCTGTCTGTCTGTCTGTCTGTCTGTCCGTCCGTCTGACCGTCTGTCCGTATGAACGCTGAGATCTCGGGAACTATAAGAGCTACAATACTGCGATTAGGGATGCAGATTCCTGAGATTCCTGCGCAGCGCAAGTTTGTTACGCGAATATGCCACGCCCACTCTAACGCCCACAAACCGCCCAAACCTTTGGCTCACTTCATTTTCATGCTAGATAACAAATTTTAACTGAAAATTATTAGTCTCCTCAGTACCTATCGACTGATTCAAAAAAATGTTTGCCACTCACACTCTAACGCGCATAATTCTGTTTACCGCCCACATAACCATATATTGATATTGCATATCTCCATTTCCCTTTGGTCCCATTAGCTGAGTAACGGGTGTCTGATAGTCGAGGTACTCGACTTTAGCGTTCTTCCTTGTTTTTTTTTCCGATTATTCCTATGGAAGCTATTGGATATAGTTGTTCGATCCGGATGGTTCCGACTTATATACTACCTGCAAAAGAAAGCAGACTTTTCGAAAAGTTTCAGCCCGATAGCCTTAAAACTGAGAGTTTGCGTAGAAACGGGCGGATAGACGGAAAGACGAACATGGCTAGATCGACTCTTCTAGTGATGCTGATCAAGAATATATATATTTTATGGGGTCGGAAACGTCTCCTTCACTTCTTTGCAAACTTCTGACTGAAATCATAATAACATCTGCAAGGGTATAAAAACTATCATGACCTTGATTTTTAAGCGACTTTGACACGCTCTTTACGTTATTGATTGGTCTTATCTCCCGCAATCATGCATTTGAGATTGTCCTGATAGTCAGAATGCATTGTTTCACACACATCAACGACTTTTTTGCAGAAAATTAGGAGCTTTCGGTCGAAAAATCGAAAAATGCACTCTTGGTCGATTGGTAAGCACAATCGTAAATATATTACTGATAATGATATTAACATGGAATTTTGACTAGATATCGTTAACAGTCCTGCCAACTCTAGAAAAAATAACTAGCCCGAAATGTTAGGCCAGCGAATTTAAATTTAAAACGCACCTCACTTTTTGCCCACAGTAGTAGCTGCCAAAGAATTGATCGGATTATTGATAATAGGAAAATAATTAAAGCTTCGGTACTATACGCGTTACTCGTAGAATAAAGGGGTATACTAGATTCGTCTGAAAGTAAGTAACAGGTAATGGGAAGCGTTTTCGACCCCATAAAGTATATATATTCTTGATCAGGATTACTAGCCGAGCCGATCTAGCCATGTCCGTCTGTCCGTATGAACGCTACAAAAGCTGCTATACTGGAATTAGGCATGCAGATTTAATTCGTCAGTGTGCCACACCCACTCTTAAGCCCACATACCGCTCCAGCATGTGGCGCGCACAATTTTCATGCTAGAAAAAAAATACCACTGAAATGTTTTGGTCTCGTCATTTCCTATCCATTGGCAAAAGTCTGACACGCCCACTGTAACGGCCATAACGCTTAAATCTGTCTGCCGCTCACATATCCATATATTGATATCGCGGGTATTTGGCGCATTACAATCCCGCTTATCCCCTGATAGTTGAGATACTCGACTATAGCGTTTTTGATTAAGTTCTCTTCTATACCAGCATTTTTTAAATATTTTAGAAATAGTTATTAAATTTGATCAAAATCGGATTACTATATCATTTAGCTGCCTGAGATAGAACCGTATAATTAATGTCTAAATAATTCGAAAGGTCCATCGAAACGTTTGTTTTATTTTCTTGTGTCCACGGGGGGATGTAAGTCTCAACAAAGAGTTTTTTTGAAAATCCCCCGACAACCAAATTCAGGATCCGCCACTGAAATTGTCATATAACTTGAAATTAATATTTTGTTAAAATTAAGTCCCCCTTACAATTAAGTTTCCTTTCAAAGATAAAGTATTTTCATTTTCTTACCTGGGAAGTACTTAAAATCACTTTAGATTGCTTTTTTTCAGATCCAGTAAAAATCATTAATGAATTTAAATTTGGGGAAAATGACATTATGGATTCGTAGCTGTGAGAGCACAAAATATTTCTTGAACGATGTTCTAGTAAGTGAATACCTTGTTGGTCAATTGCAAGCCACAGCATTCGGGGCCAGTTTGAAGTAAAACTTTGCTGAAATTACAAAAAAAAAAGAATTAAAAATTGTTTTTAAACCAAATATTTTAATACATTTTTATAACAATAACAAGAGAAAACGTTATATTCGATGGCCTAAACTATTAGAACCGTTAATCAGCTTAAGGGAATGTGAGAGGGACGAAGATATGCTTAAAGCACCTTTGTTTTTTTCACGACCTCACCACCCTATTGCGCCACCTATCTACTTATTCTATAGCGCCATTAGGGACGTATTAGAGAGAACAGCTAAATTTCTGCATGTGGTGTGCAATCTTGATTGAATTGCAAAATGTTGATTGTTATTTGGTGTAACGAACTGATTTTGTTGGTCTGCTCGCCACGAGATTCGTGCGGCTAGCTCAGAAGATTGTGTGTTCATAGATCAGTGAAAAAACACAGGGTTCGAATGGTAACAGTGACTAGGGTGAACAAGCCTTGCTCTCCAGGGCAACTCCTTTCGAGGCAATACCTGTCCCTTGCTCAGTCCCGGACAGTCCCGCTAGGTTCTTGCTCATATCGCGCTGACAGTCAAGGCTAACGCCATGAAGCTGCCTAGCCGCTCACTTTGCTTTACGCCTAGCGCAGACGAACGTTCCATCCAGCTTCACCCTAATGCTTGACGTCCGCGACGTTCCTGCGCTCCCCAATGAGCTCCGCTCGGCGATGGTGACGGGGCTGCCGGTGATGTCTGCTGGCGTCGCTGCCGATGTCCTCTGCGCTCTTTCTTGTCTTGCGTGTCTTTGGGCCAACGCCGTTCCGGGACTTGCCGTACCGCAGGGCATCTTCAGGACGACTCCCCTTAAATGCCTCCTTTACGCAACCAAGGTTCTACCCACTGCTGCCTTCCCGCTGGTTCTCGTGATGCTTGTGGCACGCCTGTGTGCCGCTCCGCTACCGAGATGTGGCACTTCTTCACCCGGTCCAAAGTTCACGTAAGAGTCAAAATTCCGGTGGAGTTCCGTTATCCTCTTTTGCACACGGCACTCTTGCTCTGCCCGCCAAGTCTTCACTCTTGCATTCTCCGCTCCTTGGTCTCCAAACTCTTTCATACTCCATCCTTGGTCTCCAAACTCTCTTAGTCTCCATCCTTGGTCTCCAAACTCTCTTATTCTCCCACATTGATCTCCAAGCTCTCTTCTCCAACCTCTCCTCGCCGCGCCTTTACTACGCGAATTCGCCGCGTATCTGGTCGGCCATCTGTTGCTGCTGCTGCTTAGATTTGTTGGGAGTTATTCAACTCCTCACATTCCCCCTACTTCCTAGTCTCCGGCGTTTTCTTGCATACTTAGCCTTCGAATCCTTGCGAATCGTTGCTCCCTCGATGCTCCCTCGACGCTTTTAACTCTTTTGAGGTTCTACAGCGCTGGTCGTCCTCCTCGTAGCAACTTCAAATCTCCCGCGCCTATATTTCACATGTTTCCACTGGGATATCGATACTCATGGGCTATCGATCCCCAGCACGCTGCTCATTGCTTCGTCTTACTCCTTTCCATGGTTCCTCCGTTTGGTCACATTATCCGTGCGTGATCGACGTTTCATCGACTGCCACCTGAACGTTGCGATATTTTAATTTTTTTGCCGATATTTCCAGTATTTTTTGCGCCCATCGATCGCCACTATCGTCCAGTGACAATCGACCGCCTACAAACCGGGGCGCCCCCTTCCCTGGGCAATGGTGAATTGGCAAAATTGGTTCTGCCCGTACAGCTTTCGGTTAATTTGTTTTCCTTTTCCATTTTTTTCCCCCCTTCGTTGTCCTTAATCTTAGGTACAATGGCCACAGCGGTTTTAAATAGCCTTATTGGCCTTCGTTTGCAGCGGGGTTTTCTGTCAGTGGTGAGTTACCCTTTTTTTTTGTTTCCTGTCAACTGTTAACCCCGCTTAAATCCTAGTGTATATATTTCCTGCGCTGCGCCGGGATGACTGTCGCTTCCTCCTGACGCTTAATCCTGTCGCGTTGTACCTCTTGTTAGTCATCTGATGTGTCTGCCGTCTGCTCGTTTTGTTGTTGCTTAATCTCGCCAACGTGAACGGTCCGTTCTTTCTTTGAATGTGTGTGGCGTATTTTGCAGATCACCGGAGAGACGAAATCTACAACCTGGTTAGGGCCATCGTACCTCTGGGGCTAGTTTCGCAGCGAATCCTTCAGACGCTTTGGACAGGTGATGTTCCTTGGCCCACAATAATTCGCCCAACGCGTCATTGCCTCCTTCTCAGATTATAGTGCCTGGCTTGGTCCTGGGATGCCTTTTCCATTTTTCGCTGTACGATCTCAAATACCTGCATCAGTTTGTTGGTGTTTTCCTCCGGGTTCTCCGAAGCTCGTCCAGTGCCTAGGGTTTACTTATTATATAGGCTGCTGGATAGACGCGGTTCCCTGCCCGCCGCTGTATGGCCGGTGGATTCCGATGTGCTCGTGAATTGTTGTCTGATACCCATCGCAGCCAGGAAAATTTTGAAGATACGGCTTGCAAACTGCACAGTTCCGTCCATTATGAAAATCTGTCATCATGACCAGCAGCATTTGGTTGCCGTGCTTAGATCTTGGTCTCGGCCACCACGTTTAGCTGATCCTTTCAGTACGCTATCTCAAATTCGTACTGTTGTAGCTCCAGTGCCCATCTGCACAGTGGTTGCGCCCATATGCCAAAAATAAAAAAAGTCATAACAACAAAAATGTACGAAAATAAACAAATCGTTTCTTAAATGTCCAAGCTTCTTCATGGCAAACTAGATTTTTCTGGAAATCTAACGTTTCTTTCTAAAAATAGAATTGAAGTTGAGAGCAGGTGTTAATTTGCACAGCGCAGCTTGCGCGCATCGCAAATATTTCACAACAAACCCGAACTTTTTCAGTTCATTTATTACGTATCCAAATTTAAAATATTTGTAATGGATTTTGAAGTTGAAGGTATTTTCTATAATTTCAGATATTATAAAAAAACGTACTTGTTAAACTGTTCTTGTTATATTAACTTGAAATAATCCATGTTTTTTGTCTTTTTTGAACGTCCTTTTTATGTTTAGCTAAAGTTTTAGTAGTGACCCCACAAAAATTCACAATTAAGTTGTATACCAATGTGTTTGCCTGGCTCTAAAGGTAATAAGTGTGTAACATTTTTTTTTGCTGAAATTCATTCATTACGTAGTTCATTTATTACGTATCCAAATTTAAAATATTTTTAATGGATTTTGAAGTTGAAGGTATTTCCTAAAATTTGAGATATTATAAAAAAACGTACTTGTTAAACTGTTCTTGTTATATTAATTTGAAGTAATACATGTTTTTTGTCTATATTTTGAACGTCTTTTTATGTTTAGCTAAAGTTTTAGTAGTGACCCCACAAAAATCCACAATTAAGTTGTATACCAATGTGTTTGCCTGGCTCTAAAGGTAATAAATGGCAGATGTGCTTAAAATCGTAAAAATTCTAACACCGTCTTAACTTTTTCAGGGTCAGTTTTACACTACAAAAATTGGTTGCTCTGTCTTCGTCTTTTGAGATGGTGTTTATTAACAGTTTTTCATTTATTAATAGTTTGGATTTCTTTTTTGTTTATTCCCTTGCTTTAAACTTGAATAAGTTCTTCTTATAGGTATGTATTCTCAGGTTTATATGTTTTTAATGTGTGGTGCAGCGAAGAGGGTAGCGCCATTGAAAGGCGAAAAAAATTGATTGAAGGTATAGGAGCGAATATTATTAAAAACGGCTTTATTGTTGACAAGAGTGAAGTGTCAAAGCGAATTGGATACGTTTGTAAAAGGATTGTAACGTTTTGGGTAAATTACAAACGCATGAAATCGCCAGTTCTCTAATATCAATCTGATTGGTTGAATTAAAAGGAAACAATTCCGATAAGATGCGCAAAATCAAGAACAAAAAATCCTGACCGTGGACGACCCAAAGCAGATTTTAAAAAAGCTTCTTACCGGACAAAACGTCGTAAAATTTCTGAGCTGTCAAAAGCCATGCAATTTATCTCAACCATCGCTTACAAAATTTAATGTTGATGAAGTCTTATCACTCTTTTTTGATACAAATATGAGTAAACATCAATATTTGCTTATTCGTAATTTTGTTAATAGTAAGACTTCCTTTAACTTACTACCAAGTTATGAAAAGCTTCTGGCGGCCAAAGCGTCATCTTATCCCGAATCCCAAGCAGAAGTTGAGCTGCAAAGCTTGTTGGATCACACGGCGTTACGAATTGTAAAACTTCAAGCTGATGTCCTTGAGTCCATTAGTGATGAAAGCGTGGCCGACTTGATTTTAATTGGCAAGTGGGGATTTGACGTCAGTACATTGAACAACAACATTGATGATTCAAATTTGTTTGTGACTTCAAATAACAAAATAACGATCCCAAGAAACACAAAGTAATTTGGAAAAATCCTCGACCGTCATCAACACGTTACGGCAGACTAATAAGGTACCAATTCCAAAAAGAAACAACCCAATTAACTTTAGATGAAGCTAAATACTTTAGAGACAAAATTTCTGCGCTGGAGCCATATACATGTAAAGTACTTACCAAATCTATAACAATTTCACATCGTTTGCAATTAACAATGGTTGACGGAAAAGTCTGTAGTGCTTTAAGTAAAACATCTACTTGTAAATGCTACATATGTGACGCAAAGCCGAGAAAAACAAATGATTTAAATAAATGCTTAAAAAAAAATTCACAAAGAACATTTCGAATTTGGGTTGTCTCCATTGCACTCGTATATTTGGTTTTTTAATATTTCTTGCATTTGGCATATAGATTGCATTTAAAACTTGGCGAATATGTACCCCAGAAGATAAAAAATTATTTAGGGATTGGAAAACTCAAATTCAAGCAGACTTCCGCACCCGAATGGGATTACATGTCGATCAACCAAGGAGTGGAGGTAGTGGAACTTCTAATGATGGTAATACGGCAAGAATATTTTTTAGCGATACGAAATTGTCTGCTGATATTACAGGATTGCATGAAAATGTTAAAATTAGGTGTGCGACATAACTGCAATGCATGGCATCTGGCTATAAAATCAATTCGGAAAAATTTGGATGCTTGGCACTTGACACCGCAAAAATGCTTATTAATTTGTATCCATGGTATTACCTTCTACCATCCATTCACAAAGTTCTAGTCCACGGTTCTGAAATTATAAGCTATGCCCTTGTTACGATAGGAAAGTTGTCGGAAGAAGCTGCCGAATCTAAAGACAAGGAAATAACAAAATTTCAAGAGTTTCACACTAGAAAAATGGCTCGAGTAGACACAAATAGGGATTTATTAAATAGATTGCTGTTAACCTCAGACCCATTTATAAGTGGGCAAAAAAATTTACAATGCACAAAAAAAACAATATTATCACGCCGTGTGCATTTGTTGCTCGATGAATAAAATAAGTGTTATGTGTAAATTTCTGATTGTTTTAATTTTAGGGATTACGATTTAACAAACGTTTGTATTAAGAGGTCAAATATTTAATTTAGTCTTGGAAAAAAATTATTGTATGAAATGTCGCGCCATCCTTTTGTATGGAAGCTATACGATACGATTTTTTTACAGTGTGTTAAGAATATTTTTATACATATTTGGACAAAATTGCATTGCGATATCACCACCAGAAATATTTTTGGCCGCGGCTCCATACAAGCCCAACCAATTTGCGCTGGTTCCCGTGATGCATGTGTCACTCCTGTGTGCCGCTCCGCTGCCGAGATGGGGCACTTCTTCTTCCGGTTCAAAGTTCACGGCAGAGTCCAAAGTCCGGTGGAGTTCCGCAAATGCTAATGCGGTTATTATACGGCATTGGTCGGCTTATTAAGCTGATCATTTTTTCTCAGACTGAACGATTTTGCGCAAGTGCGAGCAATACAGACACATGTCACCACTAATAAGCAAAATTGACAACATTTTTAAAACAACTCAATACGGAACTACATGGACAAATAGTTCAATGAGCAAAATTGAAACCAAAAGTACAAGTTTACCCATTCATTAAAACTACAGTAAAATAGCTTATTTTATGCTTTTCGCTTGCTTTCAGCTCATTGCTGCCAATTTAGTGCTGCAAACAAATGAGAAGGGTAGCTATTCGAGTGGTGTAGGTTTTATTTAGGATAGTTGTGTTGGATATATTATTACATATAGAAATTATAACTATAAGTGTTCTGCACACGTTCTGCTCTGGAGTCTATCTCTGTCTCGACTACTTTACATTTGTAGAGTCTGGTAACATTATAAAAAAGGACTTATTCTACACTTATATTGAAGGTTTGGTATATACTATATTAGGCGCTGTTCACAGTCGGCCTCTCCTGACAAATCTCTGCGTCCTCGCAGGATTCATGGGGTGGATCATCTTCAAAGTCGTCATCTTCATCGGGCTCCTCCGGTGGCAGCTCACATCAGCGCTTCATCTTGTCGGACGAATACACCGACTTGTAGTGTCTCTGCTTTCGTTGTGCGTGAGGGATATCTTCTACAAGATATCTGTCGTTCGGCAGGACCTTGTTGATTATAAAAGGTCCTTTGTAGCGCGGCTCCAATTTGCGTGATGTGCCCGTGCTGAATGGCTCATTCTCGACCAGCACAAGGTCTCCAAGGCTGTAAACAGTTGGCTTCGCATGTTTGGCATCGTAGCGTTTCTTGGCGGCAGCTCGGTGATCGTTGACAGTTCTCGCAGCATCTGCTCTAAGTTGATCTAATTCCGAATCGGTTCGCATCTTTTGGTCTTGGCTTTGAATGATGTTGGTTATCGCGTTCTTCAGGATATCTCAAGGTTCATACCCATACAGGAGCTGAAAGGGAGAGCATTTAGTTGTACTATTTACCATGGTATTAATGCTCCACTGGATTGATCGGATATTGTCATCCCAACGTTTATCGATGTCACTGGAAGGCAACAACATTGACAAAATGATGCGATTTGTTCGCTCTGCGTGACCATTGGCTCTGGGTGTCCTTACAGCATTTAAAATGTGCTTTACATTGTTTGACTTGCAGTACTTCTCGAAATCTTTTGATGTAAATGCTGGGCCACGATCGGTTACAATTCGATCTGGCATTCCCAGGTAGCTGGTTACATCTTACAGGACATCCAGGACGTGTTTAGTGGCTGTACTTTTCACCGCTCGTACAATGGTGAATTTGGTGAATGCATCGACTATTACCAAAATATGCTCGTTTCTCTTGGAACTCTTTTTCGGGGAAACCAAAATAAGTTTAGAATTCTTGCCATAGTCGTATCCGTGCTCAAATGTCCGGCCTTATCGTGACATTCATGTAAAATGTGGAATCTCAACTGCTTCGGCACAACCCATAATAAATTGTTGCCATGTTTTCGAAACAAGCGATCTTGCTCGATCACATACTCGTCGCTCTCAGATTTATTTTCCAATTTCATGTTTGCGACAATTTTCTGTATTTTCTCGTCCTGTAGTTGTATGGAAAATAGCCAGTCCTCTTCGTCGATTATCGTTTTTGCTATTTTCAGACTTGCGGTATCCATCTCTCGAGCATCTTCGAACGGAGCTCGACTAAGTGCGTCTACGTGGTTCATCTGTGTTCCTGCTCGATGAACGATATCTATGTCGAATTCTTGAATGCGTAACCACCATCTTGCAATCCGGGGTATCAATTCTCGTTTCTCCATCGACGTCTTTAGGGCTTTGCAGTCGGTGATAACCTTTATCTTTTTGCCATAAATGTAGTATTTAAATCGCTCCAACGATTCCACGACGGCTAGAGCCTCAAGTTCGTAGCTGTGGTAATTTTTCTCCGGCTTAGAAGTAGCTCGGCTATAATAAGCGATTGGTTTCAACTGGTCCTCCTCACGTTGTAGCAAAACTCCGGCTAACCCAACGGCGCTGGCATCGGTATGTAGTTCATGTTCTGCGTCTAGACGATAGCTGGTGACAACTGGATTTGATATTAGACATTTTTTTAATTCGTCGAAGGCTTCTTCTTGTGGCGCTTTCCACGAAAACGGCTGATCCCTGCGCAATAGGATTCTTAATAGCGCTGAAATGATGGCATATCCAGCAACGAATTTGCGGAAATAACCAGTGAGACCCAAAAACTTTCTCACATCGGTAACATTGGCTGGTTTCGGGAACATTCTGATGGCGTTCGTCTTAATTTCTCCAGGACTGATTCCTTCTGCGAGTATCTGGTGACCAAGGAATATTATTGACTGCTTATATAACTCACATTTGTCCAGGTTTAGCGTTAATCCGCACTCCTTTAAAACTTTTAGGATCCTCTCAAGCTTCTCGTACATCTCATCAAATGTTTGACTGCCAATAAGGATGTCGTCCATGTAGTGTATCATGTCGCCTTTCTGCACTCTCTTTTGTAACTCTGCCATGAGCCGATTAAAAACCGCGTTCTTCAATCCGAACGGAAGTCGCTTGAATTCGTATAATCCATCTGTGGTGATGAAGGCAGTAAACTTTCGGCTCTCTGGGACTATCTCTATCTGATAGTATCCACTGTTGAGGTCTAGGGATGAGAAGTACTTAAACCTTTTCGCCTGCTGCAGACGTTCTTCGATGTTCGGCACTGGAAAAGTGTCCTTCTTGATCAGCTTGTTTAGGCGGCGGTTATCGACGCACATTCGATCGCTACCATTCGGCTTCTTGATGAGCACCACCGAGCTGGCGTACTCTGATGTTGACAACGTGATGATGTCCTGCTTTAGCAGCTCGTCGACCATGCTGCTTAGGATTTCTTTCTTTGGCTCGGATACTCGGTATGGGGCTTGTGCTACTACCTGGTTGCTTTCGACGGTGATGTCTGCTTTGACCACGCTTGTCTTTCCTATGCCTTCCAATCCTGTCGAGAAAACATCGGCGAAGTTCTCCAGTAAGCTGCGCATCTGCTTACTTTCCTTGTCGTTCTGAAAATTTTCTAGCAGCTTCCCGATATTGGTGCTTACAGGGGTTGTCGGCTGATGGACTGCTCGTTTGATTTTAGAATCGCCTGACTCAAAGTTGAGCTAGA
Organism: Drosophila suzukii; assembly: GCF_043229965.1. Classification (NCBI taxonomy): domain Eukaryota; kingdom Metazoa; phylum Arthropoda; class Insecta; order Diptera; family Drosophilidae; genus Drosophila; species Drosophila suzukii. Next base: position 48,624,211 of record NC_092082.1, read on the forward strand.
GATGAGCGGAGATGATGACGTCCTGTCCCAACAGAAAGTCCTCCTGCAATAGATCGTTGTCTGCTATATTCACTTTCGCTGTAATCGTCTTCCCATCGATATCCATATCCACAGTCATCGCTTCTGTGAGGATACATGAACCTCCGCAAATGCCTCTAATCTTCATAGAGCACTTGTGGCGCTTGGCGTTTATTTGCTAGGCAACCGATTGTCGGATGAGACTGGCTTGACTACCCGTGTCGATAAAGGCGCTGTAATCGTGCGAGTGTACGCAGATTTTCCTCGTGAAAAGTTTGTCCTGATTTGCGGCTCCTAAACGCATGACATTGGTGGCTTGGCAACTTCCATTTGGCTCGTGGAACTTGTTGCATTTGGTACAACGTGACTTTTTCTTCTCCTTTGGACACGAATTGGCAAAGTGTCCTTTTTCTCCGCAGTTGTAGCATATAACGGATTCCTTTGTCCTTGGTGGTTTAACATCGCAGAAACCATTCTGCTCTAAGTTGCTGGCTTTCGGTGAATACTCTTTCTTGCTCGTATTTGGCCGACATCGATTAACGAAATACGATTCGGCTGCATCACGAAGCTGTTTCATTGTGGCGAAATGAATTGCTGCAATACTGTTTTGCACTCGGCTGAGGAACTGGTGAGATGGTTCCAAAGTCGCCTAGCTGGGGAAACCGAGCGGGTCGCAGGTTGCGGATAGCGGACGACCTCTCTCGATGTCAACTGTGAATAAGCTGGTGGGATAAGTCAAACACGGTACCGTGGACGGAAACCCCAGTAAATAAACAGTCCCGGACAGCCAGCGGGTATTTTGCAACGAAGCAATACCGACGATGCGAGTTGTTCAGCCGCATCTAAATAGTTGCTTTACACAAACCCACTCCCAACACAACACCTACCCAACTCCCCTCCCAATCAACATCTCACTCCGGGCCGGACTACGGTGTAATACGGACCGTGCCAAGAGTCAGCCTGGCTGGGGGCCCGGATCAAAACTAGCCCAGTCTCAAACGGTGTGCTCAGGGACATGGCGACCCCCTGTTCTAACTATCGCCTTACCCGGGCATCGCGGATCTCTGCCCGGGCGGACTTTTCCCCTTCTCCGCAACTCGTGGGACCAAATTATGGAACAGAAAACAGAAGACAAAAAAACAAAAAACACAGAGACGGGTACTCTTAAAAAACCCATGGATAAGACGAACACTGGTGTTCCACCTTCCATACCAGCACGGCCCAGAAAGGGCCGCATCCCAAAGTGGGGATGATGGGTGGCAGAAAGCCAACCGCAAACGCCTCCGCGACGTGCGCATCTGCGCCGAAAGCAACGGTAGGCACTGCCAAGGCGCTCGGGCCACCCGCTGGTACAAAATATACATACGCAGAAAGGCGGACTGCCACCCAGACTCTGCGCTCACACACCAGGAGCACCGTTGCCACGCCTTCGCCTGAATGGCTAAAGAAGGTAGAGTGGGCAAGGAAGGTGCTCCCAAACTACGGGCAGGAAAAGCCCACTCAAGAGGCGACTCAGGCGAAAAGGCAGCGATCCCTCGAACTACTTGGGCCATCGGCGAAGAGATCAAAGATCCAGCCATCGGTCTCTTTCGCCGAAATCACGAAGAATCGTGTATTACTCGGCCTGATTGACAGGGGAAATCCGGATGGCAGGATCCCCAGAAACAAGTGGAAGGCAGTGGAGTCCCACCTTTCCCTCATTTGCCTGCGCATGGTACGAGAGAAGCCAGGCACCTCGCCCTGTTGCATGGACGCGGGCTGGTACCAGGGCAGCGTCAAGGTGGTAGCATGCGACAGTCAGCGGTCGGCTGATATGTACAAAGAGGCGACAAGCAAGCTCGGCGAGGTTTACGAAGGGGCGAACATCGTTGCGCTTGACTGGTGCGATGTCCCCAGTAGACCCCGAGCCAGGATCTGGATTCCAGCAGCGATCAAGACGCCGGAGGACATCCTCTTCATGTTGCAACAATGCAACCCGCACCTCCCCACGAAGGACTGGAAAGTCGTCAAGGTGGAGGAGCATGAAGGGGACGTCAACCAGGTGGCTTTGGTCCTGAACAAGGAGTCAGTAGCTCCGATCGAGACTGCTCGTGGAGTGCTGAACTTCGGGTTCAGTGCGATACACATCAAAGTGTATAAGGGCGACTCCAACGCCGCTAGCAGCTCTGCCGGCAACCCAGTTGAGCAGGTGCTTGCTGAGGAGTTGGAGGCACCTGGTGGGCCGGAGGACGGCTACTCTACCGATTCGTCGCTGAGCAGAGAGATGCGTGCGCTCGGACCGGCAATCGAGGACGTGGACCTCAGCGACACAGAGGAGGCCGACGTCACTGTGGTGGAGGTTGAAGCTGTAGATGTCACTAAGACTTCTACAAATCAACCTTCACCACAGTAAAGCAGCGTCTGCTGCACTTCTGCTTCGCCTGACAGAAGGCGGAGCCGACCTAGTCCTCGTACAGGAACCTTGGGTGGTAGGAGGCAAGGTTGCTGGACTAGGAAAAAAGGAATACAAGCTTATGCTTGAATACAAGCTTATGCTTGACCCCAAAGAAGGTAAAATTCGAACCTGCATATTAGCCAAAAGGCATCTTAGTATATTTCTACTTCGCAATTACAGCAACGGAGACAACACCGCAGTAAGCCTGGAGCTGCAGAGTGGCTCTATAAGGGTTCTATCGGCCTATTTGGCCTTTGAGAAGGAAAACCCCCCAGATGCGCTGGTCAGAAGACTGGCAGAGGAATGCGAAAAGCTCAAGTACGGATTAGTAATAGGCTGTGACGCCAACGCCCATCACACCCAGTGGGGTTGCCCAAACAACAACGACAGAGGTGAGTCTCTTTTTGATTTTATTCTAAATTCGAACCTATTCTTATGCAATAGGGGCAAAGACCTTATTTCATAACTAAAGCTTGCCAAACGATCATAGATCTAACTTTGGTGTCAGATTCACTCGTAGGCGCAGTCAAAAACTGGGCAGTCTCTGACGAGCACTCCTTCTCGGACCATAGATTCATAGAAACCGTATTGTCCCTTGATTCGCCCTTGCCGGTCAGCTTCGCTAACCCCAGACGAGCAGACTGGCACAGGTACAAAGAAGTTCTGACAAATATCCTCCCCATGGAACCGTCAGAAAGCATCACAAACCCACATGAGCTGGACGAAACAGTATACAAATTCACAGAGGCATGCAACACTGCCTTCAAAGTGGCATGCCCCACAGAGAAACCAAGAGGAAGGAAAAAACCCCCCTGGTGGACCCAACAACTATCTATCCTCAAAACCAACTGCAGATGCCTGTTTAACAGAGCAAAGGCGGGAAATGAGGACACCAATTGGCTGAACTACAAGTTTGAACTAGCCTCTTACAAAAAGGCCATTAGAAGAGCAAAACGAATGGCATGGCAGACCTTCTGCTCTGACATAGAAAAAACAACTGATGCCGCAAGGCTCAGGCTTGGGCTATCTTCAAAAAGCAGATGGATCATGGTCAGACTCCAGTAAAGAGTCCTTGGACCTGCTCCTAGACGCTCACTTCCCGGGGAGCCAACAAGCAGGTCATCCACCTAAAAGAGGAACAGGAGAGGGAATCGAAATAGATCCACTCCTATCAGACCGCAACATGAAATGGTCCATTCATAGTTTCAAACCATACAAATCGCCGGGACCGGACAGGATAACACCGGCTCACATCCAGCAAGCAGGACAAATAGCCATAAACTGGTTGAAAAAAATCTTCCAATTCATCCTGGCGGTAGGAGAACTACCAACAGCATGGCAAGAAACAAAGGTGGTTTTCATTCCCAAGGCAGGGAAGGCCACTCACACCACAGCAAAGGATAAGGACCAATAAGCCTAACATCATTCCTACTTAAGAGCTTTGAAAGAATGATAAGCCTACACATAAGGGCCACCGTAGACCCGACACAAATATCAGAAGCACAACACGCTTACACCAAAGGTAAGTCAACCGAATCGGCGCTACACTTGGTAATAAACAGCATCGAGAAATCACTCAAGATCAAGGAATACACACTGATCGCCTTCCTGGGTATAGAGGGAGCCTTCAATAACGTGCTTCCTACCGCTATAACAGAATCTCTCACAGAACTAGGGGTTGAGCCGCCAATGGTGAGGCTAATCCATAAATTGCTGTCAAGCAGAATGGTCACAGCCACACTAGGGACCTCAACACAGACTAGACTAGTGAACAGAGGCACCCCGCAAGGAGGTGTACTATCACCCCTCTTGTGGAATATCGCAGTAAATAAACTACTGCGGATTCTGGAGGGAGGAGGTTGTAAGGTCGTGAATTACGCAGACGACATCGCCATCATCTTTAATGGAAAATATCCACAAACACTTTGCGATCTTATGACCGCTAAACTTAAAATACTATCGGAATGGACGATAGCGAACGGACTCGGGGTAAATCCCTCGAAAACAGAACTTGTTCTATTTACGAATAGGTACAAAATTCCACAACTTAACCCACCCATTTTAAACAATTGTAATCTCTCCTTTAGCGATCACGCCACTAGATAAGCGCCTCAAATGGGGCTTAAATAACCAAGTGAGAACCAAAATGGCGACCATTGCACTTTACTCCTGTAAAAAAGCAATCGGGCTAGGATGGGGCATGTCCCCAAGAATAGTTAACTGGATATACACAGCGGTAGTCAAGCCAATCCTACTGTACGGAGTGGCTCTGTGGTGGACCGCCTTACACAAACAATGCATACTGACTCCTTTAAACAAAGTACAGCGAATGGCGGCTTTGTGTATTAGTGGAGCCCTTCGAGCCACCCCGAATGAAGCGCTGAATGCGATCTTGAACCTCCCTAGCCTGGACTTAGCAGGCATGGAAAGGGCCAAATCGGCAGCTATTCGACTGAGGGACACAGGTCAGTGGAAAGCCCAATTTTATGGCCATGCTAAAATTCTCCAGCATGATAAATCGATTCCGAAAATCACGGATCTATGCAAATCTATTGAATATAGTCACACACCCTTTGAGCCCCTTATTCCTGATAGAGAGCAATGGGAACAGGGCCGACCGGGCACGACGGACGCAATCTGTTTCTATACAGATGGCTCCAAATTAGAAGGACACGTAGACGGAGGTGTATACTCCGAACAATTAGATATCAGGAAGTCATTCAGGCTCCCGGACCACTGCAGCTTCTTTCAGGTGGAGGTCCACGCTATAAAAGAAGCACTAACCTGTTTAAGGAACCTTAGCCGCCAGAGAGGACACCTAAACATATATAGTGACAGCCAAGCGGCTATTTAGTCGATCTACTCGACAAAAACCAACTCCCGTACAATAGCAGACTGTCGCAGATCTCTCTACGAGATGGCAAATCAGTTTACTATCAGCCTAATATGGGTTCCGGGTCACCGGGACATCGTAGGCAACTGCATAGCGGACGAATTAGCCAGGCAGGGCACCACCAAGCCTCTCCTACCAGGAGAGGAAAATGTCGGTATGCCCATGGCTACTTGCAAGCTAAACATAAAAAACCACTTCAACACACTAGCCAACACCCATTGGCAAAACGCACCACAGTGTCGCATCTCTCACCAGACATGGCCTGTGATAAACAACAAAAAAACCTCGGAGTTACTCAAACTCAGCCGCACAGAGTGTGGCATGTTGATCCGAGATCTTACAGGCCACTGGCTTGTTGGCGCACATGCCGGCAGGCTAAAAGCCCCGCAAAATGATTTCTGCAGAAGCTGTAGGGATGAGGAAGAAGTGGAAACGGTAGAACACCTTCTCTGCTTCTGCCCAGCCCTATGCAGACTCAGACTGAAACACTTAGGAAGCCCCTTCATCGACGATCTTACCGAAATATCGGAGATTAATCTCAAAAGCATAAGTGCCTTTATTAAATCTTCCGGGTGAAAGACATGCTGATCAGCTTAACACAAGCTGAAACTACTAGAAACGGGACCCTAGAGAAGGAAGAAACGAGATCATGCGGTATCACAACGGACCCATTGAGGTCTAAGTGTGTCGGACTATAGTCCGACAGCCGCCCTAACCTAACCTAACCTAGAAAAACAGCAGCGTGAACCTCGAGATCCTGCCTGTCAGACTATGCAAAGGTCTCTAAACAGGTCCGCGAATGGTCGTTCAGGTTCGACCAGGCGGAAAAACCATTTGAGTTCCTGGAGCAGGTAGAATGGTCCGCCAACACGTACGGCTCGGATTTAGACATGATCCCCCGAGCGATGCCGGAATTGCTTAAGGGAAGGGCTTTGACTTGGTTTATCGCCAACAACAAGCAATGGAGAACCTGGGCGGAGTTCATAGAAAGCTTCCACACCTATTTTCTGCCAAGAGATTTTTTCACCAGGCTGGCGGATCAGGACCGGTGTGGTGGGTGTCAGGAGCATCGATTGCTGCCAACGATCGGGAAATGGCCAGCGATCTCAGCTGCAGAGAGGCGAGCGGTGATCGCACAATGCTACCTCTCCAAACCAAAAGGCAAGCTAATGGGATCAGCTACAAGACCACAATCGACACCGGAGCAACGGCAAGCTTCGTTAGCGAAGAAATGACGGACAATAGTGCAGCTCTAGGAAGGATAACAAGACGGCAAGTTAGGTGGGCAGACGGAAGATGCGGCGGAATTAATGCGCAGCTCGAGATGGAGGTCGAATTCGGCAACAAACAATATAACAAAAGCCTGTTGATTTTACACGGAGTAGCTATCCGTAGCAGTCGTTCAACAGGTAAACGAGTTGGACGATACTACAGCGTTCCTGGAAACAGAGCTGGAAAACTTCAGCACAATGACGGGAACATCAAGTATGGCAGAGCACCAGATCAAAATGAATGATGACATGCCAATCAAGCAGAGATACTACCCCAAGAACCCAAAAATCCAAGGGGAAATCAACGCAAAGGTGGACTAGCTTCTCCAAATGCGGTTCATAGAGGATTTAAAGAGCCCATACAGCTCCCCCATCGTGATGGTGAAAAAGAAGACAGGCAAGTGGAGACTGTGTGTCGACTTCAGACAGATCAACGCGAAGTCAGTGAAGGATGCCTACCCAATGCCCCACATGAACTACATCCTAGATCAACTAAGTGAAGCGCGGTACATCAGCACTGTGGTCCTGAAGGATGGATACTGGCAGATCCCACTGGAAGAAAATAGCAGGCAATACACAGCGTTCACGGTACCAGGCCAAGGTCTATTCCATGTGAGGGTAATACCGTTTGGACTCCACTCGACGTCGGCAACGTTTCAGCGGGCTTTGGACCAAGTAATTGGCCCCGAGATGTCACCTCACGCATTCGCTTACCAGAATGACAAAATAGTGATCGGTCGTACGCTAGAAGAACACAAAAGAAACCTAAGAGAAGTGTTCCGGCGTTTAAAGGATGCAAACCTGAGGTTTAATCCAGAAAAATACCAATTATTTAAGAAGGAACTGCTGTACCTGGGACATCGAGTGACTAGCGATGGAATAGGAACAGATCCGGAAAAAGTAGCCGCCACCGCTGAGCTGGCCATCGAACGTCAAAGAACTCCGGCAATACCTAGGAGTAGCGTCGTGGTACCGCCGCTTTGTACCAGATTTTTCCCGAATTGTCAAGCCCCTGAATGACCTGCAACGCAAAGGCAGCAAGTGGAAGTGGACACCAGAGCACCAGATGGCGCTTGAGTAGGTAAAGGCAAGACTCGTGGCAGACTTTCATCCTGCAAACAGACGCCATCGACTACGACATAAGAGCAATACTGACCCAAGACACCGAAAAGGGCGAAAAAGTAATCCAAACACGGCGCGGAGAAGAACTATTCAACAACGGAGAAGGAGTGCTTGGCGATCGTCTGAGCGATCCGAAAGCCTAGATCATATCTGGAAGGGTACCACTTTAAGGTAGTCTAGTGCGTTGAGTCATTGGGTTGGTCAGAATCGTTGTATTCGGCTGCCACTGGTCCGGGTAATCTTCTGGTTGGGGGCCGGAGGAATGACGTCTGGAGGGAACTCACAAGGACTGGGACCGATTTTTAAACCGAATCCGGAGTAAGCGATCATGACAGATTTTGGAGCTGACCCATAGGCCACACCCGGGAATTCGGTGATCCTTTTTAGGTCGGTAGAGCCGATAACAAGCCGGATTCTATGAGGCCCGACTCTGAACCGAGTCGCGAGGACTGGGTCCGATTCATAAACCGAATCCGGACTAAACGATCATGACCGGATCTGGGGCTGACTTATAGTTCATACGCGGCAATTCGGTGATCCTTTCCAGGTGGGTAGTGCCGATTATAAACCAAATTCTGAGATGGCCGATTCTGAACCGAATCTTTACGGATACTTGACACCCGATTATGAACCGAGGATTTGTGTCATGTCCTAGTTAGTCAACAACTACTACCGTTAATAATGACTAAGTACAAGTGACACATTCTGTTTTGGGTGCCTCCTTTTATAAACTTTCCTCATCGATAACGTGTTATCGGGATCCTAAAGTTTGTTACCAATTGTTTGGTGTGACCAGCTGTCCCATGGGTTGGCGCGCTCTCAAATATGGTCATCGAATCAGTGTGATCAGGCGGCTTTTGGTTGGGCGCACGTTCTAATGTGATCACTGACTAGCGGGTCGGTGTGACGAAGCAGTTTGTAGATGGGCGAGCGTTTAAATGATAAGTAAAACTTCTGAATTGTTTTTTTTTTATTTTATTTGCTTAGCACCGTTAATTAATTGTGGCGACAAAGTCGGTTGAAAAACATTTCAATAATTTGTCTTTTTTTTGAAAAGCGATAAGTTAATTTTTTAAATTTTTTAAATATCTTCACAATCCTACATTACTGGCAAACTAATTTTAGGTAACTTTAAAGGCATTTTTAAAATAGATGCATTTCAATTCAAATTTTGGTTCGTACATCAAAACAGTTCCCTCCAAATATTTGCATGGTTGGTTGGCGTTACAAATTATCTTACGTTAAGATGAAATTTCAGAATCTCTTGGTTTAATACGAATACAGACAGACAGAAAGTCGGAGATAAATAGAACGACTCAGCTAGTGATCCGAATCAAGCAGATATATACTTCATATGGTGGAAAGCCTTTTATTCTACTTGCTAAATGTTTTGTAACCAAATTAGTTCATTTTTCTAGTTATTACCCAATTTGGCAGAACAACAATAATCCATTTGAATACTTGCTTTGAGCCTGACGTTTTCATTTATAGTTTTGTGTTTGTCAAAATCAACGTATATTTTATAACTTACCATAACATCGAAGATGGTTGCACGATGAAGAGGCCAACTTTGTATTAAATTGAGAAAGGCCTTTTTAGCCTCTGTTGGTAACATTCCTCGAAGACTTTGATGATGCATTGCGACAGCTTCATGTGGGATATTTGGTACAAATCTTGGGGGCAAGCAATGGCTTGCGATAAGCCTGTAGTCAGTCAATATTTGACTAAAATCTCCAAGCTCAAGTTGACTCTGAAGAGCCGTTAACATTATGGCTTCCATTTCAGTTATTGGGTATCTTTCACTTCTTAAGTTGTGCATAGTTTGATGGTATAAAAGCTCCTTTTCAACAGTATCATCCAAATTAATATAGTTGTCACAAAATAAATGTTTCTTAAACAGAAACATGTACTGTTGCTGCTGTGAAATCGCTCCAGTATTTACCTGAAACATTTAGAAATTTAAATCAGCTATTAAAGCGTTCAAATAAAAATGTGGTTTTGTAAGACTAGAGAGGTGTACGAATTGTAATGAATCCCTTTCTCCCCTGACAAAATTATATATAAAAGTCCTATCGAGCGCAGCTCTAGTATATTTCTTTCTAAGTTAAAACTTCAAAAGCAAAAAAGCTCATTCAAAAAAGTAAAAAGCGTATAACCTTAGTTACTGGAGTAGTCTAAGAAAGGCGAAAAGACAATATATCAAAATATAAATTATTCACATTCATACAATAGTTAATGCTATGCATTAAAAAAAAAGCAAAATTTTAAGAATAGGCAGTGCCGCGAATAATACTTAGCTCGATGAACCAGAGAAATCGTAATCTCCACTGACAGTGCAAGAGCACGGTCTTATTTTCCCGCCCTACTCACTCCAACTCCCACTTTAATGGGGCTTCCAGTATAGAACTTTACAACCAGCTTCGAGCGAAGTGACCTCGTTAAGTTCTGCAACCGCAGCTACTACAACAACAACATCAACGATCGCCGTCGCCAACAGTTCGATATTGGAATCGTTGTCAACTTCTGCAGCGCCGATTAAAGATACAAAACCAATTGTAAGTACTGCTATGAACCTCGTCGCTGCCCCCAAAATACCCTTAAAACCTTTAAGCTGAGACCTTAATTCCGTTAGACCTTATACGTCAGATAAAGCGGTTGGCATTCTCCAAATAGTGTCAAGCTAGCTCGAAAAAGGAAAAGGAAGAGTCGGATTTCGTGCTTGCTGGAGGCCGAAGATACCTTCTTTTGGTTGTTGATTCTCGTATAATTTTAATATTGTATTAATTTAAACTCGCTTTGCAGTGAACTTTAACCAAAAAGTCAGGGTGAGTTTCACCTAATTATTCGCGGGTGATCCCAAACGAAAAGAAACACCATATACCTACGGCAATAAACCAAATTAGACCAAAGAAGTCATTTAAACTTAAATTTTCTGGGCCAAATCCACTGGGTGAGTTTGTTCAAAAAGTTAGGGATCCCAGAGGTGTCTAAGAGCTTCATATAATTTTGGATTAAATTCGCCGTCCAGAAACCTGTGGAAAAAAATATACAAATTTTACGCCAGAAGCCACGTCAAGACACAACGGAAAAAAGCCAGGTGTCATCAGCGGGAAAGAAGCGGTAGTACCAACCCATGAGAGAGAAGAAGTAGATCCAGTAAGTTACAAGTGCTGCTGATTTAAGCCCGGTTCTCTCTGTTTCCGCGCGGGCGCTAAAGGCCGTGGTAATGTTTGGGGAAATTTCAGACTCTTTGCGTATAAATTGAGGCAGATGTGATTCGTAGGAGGAAAAGAAAACCAGTGGAATCGAAGTCGGTCCCAGTGATCGTCACTAACCCCTCTTTACCACTCTTACCCCTGTTACATAATCCGATGGATGTCTAATACCGTATAAAGCCAAAAAACCTCGGAGAAAGCCAATACCTCTCCGTAATGAGTTCATTTCCGGTTAACGATTTGAATTTGGGGTAATTTTCTGACCGTTGCAAAAGTTTACATCGCATGCTCATAATATAAACGGGAACAGTGAGAGAGGCTGATAGTGTGTAGTCCGGACGAGAACACGACAGAGAGGCTCCGTATACGGTTGTGCGATACAGGGGGATAAAGCATAGCTTAAACAAAATCCCGGAGAGAGCAATGACCGAACATCGGAGAGCGGAGAGGGGGAAGTAGAATATAGAGTAGTTATGTAAGAAATTATCTTTGAGTCTTTTTAGTCACCAAATAAATGCGAGTGGAGCATGAAAAATGTGAGTGAACTTTTGTATTATTTTTTATTTCCTACCAAAATTATCGAGCCATAAGAATTTTCTTTGTGGTTTTATTACAGCCGCAACTACGAGTATATGTAGCCCTGTAACAGCCCAAGATAACATGGGAAAAGTTTAGCCTTTTGATTACTTATTTAGCATAAGCAAAGCTGTTAAATAAGAGTGGCAAATATAAGCGCATTAATTCGTTTGGTAAACAAAGGGATTGCTTTTGAGTTTCTTGGAAGAAATAAATTTTTTTTTTGATTTAGCGTCGCTTGTGAACAGATTTGTTTACTTTTGTGCTCTGAGTTTTTGTCTTATTGCAGTGATTTTTTGCGAGTATCTTGTGTTTGTTTATTAACAAAGCTTAGCCTAACAGTTGTGTTAGTGTTTTTGACTAGATCTCCCAGCAAACGGGTATGTGGTTATAGTTATTTTAACATTTCTATTAGATTTGTTTAATCTCCTTGCTTTGTTTGTGTAATTTTACACTCACTAAACTTGCTAAAACTCTTTTATTCCCTCTCTCCCTCGCGCTCTATATTACAACTGTAATTTACGCTCTCTCGACCTCACGCTCTTATTTTTTCCGTGTTTTGTGCCTTTGTTGTTTTGGAATTTGATCCCAGTGCCAAATTTACTTGAGGCATTTTTCATATATTATTTTATTTTCTTTCATTTCCTTTAAATGGCTCTTGCCAGCTCTAAGAAAAATTGTACTCTTTCGTCTTCAACTAAAGACCCTTTTATTTTCTGCTGGCTCTGCGAATCGATAATGAACGTTAAATGTGCTGGATTTACTGGCAGAGTCAAAGACTTCATTGATCTGAATTGTGGTCTTATGTAGTCATGTGGATCCTGCGAGGAAATGGTAGTAGAGATGAGGGGCTTTATGAAGCAGTCTCGAGACAGCCTTTTGAATCTTTCAGGTGCTTTTAAACAGCTCAATGAGGGGTTCAATTCTGTTTGTGTCCAATTTAATAATAAACAAGGTAGAACGCTATAGTCGAGTACCTCGACTATCAGATACCCGTTACTCAGCTAAATAGAGATATGCAAGTAGCAAAGCGAGATTAAAATGCGCCACCTACCGGCGGTATACATATTTAAGCATTATGGGCGTTAGAGTTGGCGTGGCAAATTTTTTTTTGGACCAATCGATAGGTATTGACGAGACCCATACATTTCAGTTAAAATTTTTTATCTAGCATAAAAATTGTGGGCGTTACAGGTTTTCGCGGTTTGTAGGCGTTAGAGTGGGCGTGGCACATTCGCGTAACAAACTTGCGCTGCGTATAAGGCTACGGAATATAAATCTGAAATCCCAATTCTCTATCTTTGATAGTTTCCGAGATATCCGCGTTCATATTTACGATTTTTTGAAGTTTGTGGGCGGTTTATGGGCGTTAGGGTGAACGTGGCAAACTTTTTTTTGGGTCAATCGATAGGTATTGATGAGAACATTACATTTCAGTTAAAATTGTTATTCTAGCATCAAAACTGTTGGAGCCACAGTTTTGGGCGGTTTGTGGGCGTTAGAGTGGGCGTGGCACTCTACTGAAACAAACGTGCGCTGCGTAAGAAGCTCAGGAATCTGCACGCCAAATCTCAATAGCCTACTTCCCATAGTTTCCGAGATCTCAGCGTTTATCCGGACAGACAGACGGACAGACGGACATGGCTAGATCGATTCGGCTAGTGATCCTGATCAAGAATATATACACTTTATGGGGTCGGAAACGCTTCCTTCTGCCTGTTACATACTTTCCGACGAATCTAGTATACCCGTTTACTCTACGAGTAACGGGTATAAAAATTGAGTCGCCTAAACGCAAAAAAGCCAACTTAGCGGCAGTTAATACGATAATGGTATCCATCCCAAATCCGAACTTGGTAGCTGCAGCAGTTTCTGTTGACGCAGGGGTAAGTGAACCAACTGCGCCTATGGATACAGCTGACTCCTGTGGAGTCACTGTTTCTGGAAGTCTGGTGGTAAAAAAAACGTCAGTGCCGGCTACGGTACCGACCGTACCTATAGGTACAGAAGGTACCGTTTTTGGCTCTCAGCTTAGTGAGGTTCAATCTGCTGCTGGGGGACGTAAGAAACTGTCAGTTGTTCCACATAGGAAGCAATAATTTGTTTCTATATTCACCCCAGATACCACATCTGACGATTTTTTGGAATTTATACGTAAAAAGTTTTCATCTCGTAGTATATCATCTTTTAAAATCGATCGCTCCTCACGTAAGGGAGGCGGTGTGCTGATTGCCATTACCACTGACCTAACATCTGAGAGAACTAACTTTGATTTCCCCAACGAAATTGAATTTGTTAGTGCGAAAGTTTCCTTGCAATCCCTATCTATTTTGGTTACATGCTCCTATATTCCACCTGGCTCTGATTTAACAATTTATGAGCACCATCTGTATGCGATTAAATCTGTTCTATCCCTTCTTTCTAACAGAGACCATTTGATTCTTTTGACTGATTTTAATCTCCCTGATATTTCTTGCTCTCCTCCTACTGACTCACTTTTCGCTATACCCTTATCCGTCCATGATTTTGTAGATAGCCTCTTAGAATTGTTGTTACAGCAAGTAAGCTTTATACGAAATTCATTAAATAGACAGTTAGATCTTGTGTTTGTTTCAGACCCGTCTGAAGTCACGGTATCTAGAATTGACGATCTTGTTGTACCTGAAGACCGATACCATCCAACAATGGATCCCATACCCTCTCTCCTTTAGTTTCTCCAACTAAAATGAGATGTTTTCGAAAATGTGACTACTATAAACATAACGATATGATTTCTCAATACAATTGGACCGACTTGTACAATTGTATGGATATTGAAAGTGCCAATTATTCTATATTGTGTTAAATACATTTTATACTGAATGCGTTCCTGATAGCCTTCCTTCAAAGCTAAACAGGCCTCCTGGGCTTACTAATGCGCTTCAAAGACTTAAAAACCTGAAAACAAATACTTATAAAAAGTATACAAATTCGGGTAAGCCATCTGATTTTTCGAAATATGTGGTGGCTCGATCGGATTTTAATGTTCTCAATAGTCATTGCTACTCTATGTATTTAAGTCGATGTAAATTTGAATTTTCAAATGATCCGAAGCAGTTTTATAACTTCGTCAGCATTGCCTTCATCGGTACGTTTTAACTCAATGAAGGCATCGACGGATTCTGAAATTGCTGATTTATTTGCGGAGTTTTTCCAAACTACTTATAGTTCGGCTGCTTGGTCAAATTCTAACTACCCTAATCCCTAAAATAGGGCAAATTGTATTTTGTCCCCTGCAATTACGAAAAGTTCTCTCTTAAGAGACTTAGCAACAACAACGCCAACTTATTCTCCCGGTCCAGATGGACTCCCCGGGTGAGTGCTTAAGTTTTGTGCGTCAACCATATGTAAGGAAAAAAATGCAGACTGACGTTATATATACAGATTTTAGTAAGGCTCTTGACTCTGTCAACCATTCTCTTCTCTTATTCAATTTAAATTGGATTGGAAATTATTAACTTGGAATTTAAGTTATTTGAATGGTAGGACTCAGAGGGTTATATTCAAGAACGCTGCTTCAAAATTGATATACGTGACATCTGGAGTGCCTCAGGGTAGTCATTTGGGCCCTTTGCTGCTTACTTAGTATATTAACGATCTTTCCTCTATCACAACACATTCTCGTGTACTAATATATGCTGATGATGTTAAGTTTTGTTTATCATATAATGATTTTGCATCGGGTCTCAACTTATAGTCAGATATTGATTGTTTTCAGGGAGGGTGTGAGTACAACCTTTTACATTTTAACTGCCTTAGATGCAACGATATGACTTTTTATAGTGGTACTCCTACTTTTGTTAGTTTCTCTCTTCAAAATACGCCACTCGACCGCATATATTCTGTTAATGATTGAGGTGTTCTTCTGGACCCAAAACTAAAATTTGACTGCCACATAATGTCCACTGTCAACAAAGCCATGAGTGTTCTTGGGTTTTTAAAGCATTGGTCAAAAGAATTTAATGACTCTTCTACAATCAAATTATTATTTACCTCCCTTGTACGTCCTATTTTGGAATATTGTTCTTCGGTTTGGAGTCCGCAATATCAAGTGCATATTGACCGTATTGAGTCGGTACAAAAAAATTCTTATTTTTGCCCATCGTAGCTTGAACTGGGATTAAAACGTAAGGCTACCTTCTTATCAGAGTAGATTACTATTGCTTAATTTACCTACACTTGTAAGTCCTAGAACAATGCTTGGTAAAATTTTTATGCAAAATCTTATTAGGAGTGATATTGATTCTGTAGAACTTGTAAACCGCCTAACTTTCAATGTTCCTGTTAGACTAACACGAAATTAATATCCCCTAAATTGGCCACGATTTACATCAAATTTTTGTCTGCACGAGCCCTTTCGCGTTCTATGTAATAATTATAACAACCTTTATCATTTGAAACGAACTGATTTTGTTGTGTCTGCTCGCTACGAGATTCGTGCGGCTAGCTCAGAAGATCGTGTGTTCGTCCCACCAAATATATATGACGTGATTCCCCGTAGATCAGTGAGAAAACAAAGGGTTAAAATGGTAACAGTGGGATTTATTCTCGTGGTATTAGTACAGCGGGTGTGTGGCTGGGCTGGCTTCGGTATCTCCTGGCTCTGGTTCCGCCGGCTGCTGGCGCTCCTCGGCTTCCGCTGGCTCCTGGGTTTCGGGACGCTCGTAGTCGCCGCCTCTGCTTGCTTATCGACGCGCTGCCTTGGGGTCGCTTGTTGCGCCTTAGACTCGCAGAGAGTTCGGCCTTGTGGGCTTAGGGAAGCGTCACCGTTCTCAGACTAGGGTGAACAAGCCTTGCTCTCCAGGCCGACGCCTTCCGAGGCAATACCTGTCCTTTGCTCTGTCCCGGACGGTGCCGCTAGGTTCTTGCTCAGTTCGCGCTGACAGTCAAGGCTGTCGCCAGGAAGCTGTCTAGCGGTTCACTTCGCTTTACGCCTAGCGCAGACGAACGTTCCACCCGGCTTCACCCTAATGCGTGACGTCGGCGACGCTCCTGCGCTCCCCAATGAGCTCCGCGCGGCGATGGTAACGTGGCTGCCGGAAATGTCTGCTGGCGTCGCTGTCGATGTCCTCTGCGCTGTCTTCGGAACAGTATTTCGTTGTTCTGGCATTTGGGGAGTTGGGCGATTGCTGTTCGGGAACTTCGCCGGTAATCGCAGGGCTCTCCAGCCGGCCGCCTCTTGAAACCACAAATCGATCTACCGCTCGTCCGTCACGCCAGGTCCTGCTTGGTCGGGCAAGGTACGCTGGGTCGCAGGCAACTTTCCTCCCCAAGCTGAAGGTTCTTCGTCGTAGGACTCTTTTGCTTTTCTCTGACAGACCCGCCGGGCGACTCGCCAGGGTGTGGTCGTGACAAAGTTGGAAAACAAACGCCTTGACTTAGCCGCGTGAAGCCTTTAAGAACTCAGCCACTTGTTTCTCAATTCGGGGATTCCTGATGTCCCAATCCCGAACGCCGCGACGTGGCGATCTTGCTCCTTGCGTGCTTCCCACGGCGCTGCTTTCGACGACTCGCTTGGTTGTAGCTCCCTCGTATATTATTTGCTTGTCTGACTGTTTACTTGGTATTTTAACTGATCTTGAAGGTTTGACTCCTCGTGATCGACTGATCCAGCTGACAGCGCTCTACGGCCTTATAGAGGGCCTCCGGAAACCGTTATTTTCCTTTTGCGCACGGACCGCTGGATCTCTCCACTCTGGGGCCAAAGTCCGTGCCTCCTGGTTGACCCACTTGTCCTTCACGTACCGCTTAAAATCGATTCTCCGCCCACTGCTGCAGTCCCGATGTCCCGATCCAAGTCTCCAAACTCTCCTCGCCGCGCCGTTACTACGCGAATTCGCCGCGTATCTGGTATGCGGCCGGCCTACTTCTATTTGTGGGGAGTTATTCAACTCCTCACATTCCCCCTGTTTGTGCCTAACCGAAGTAGACACTTCCGGGTCACACCGCGGGACAAGGGGGTAATGAGCACTTGTCGCTGGCACGGGGACGCTTTGCTGGCAGGACGATCGCGTCGCGGCAATGGTAACGAAGGTTACTGCGATGCCGGACCACAGGCGATGCTGGAGCTGCGCTGAGGGTAAGCTAACGTGGTTAGCTGCTAGTTGAGATAGTGTATTACGAGCCCTATTGCCAGATGTAGGAAGTAGAACCGCGGAGTTAAGAGGTGTGTTGATAACTGTTTTATTCTTCATTTGGAACATGTTTATATACTACTTGGAACACGGAAGTTTAGTGTAATATTAGTGAAGTAAGCTATTTTCTAAAGTTGGTCAGGGAATTATGATTATGGTAGCAGTTTGAGTAGTTGGCTTTGCGTAGTTGGCTGACACTGCAAAATGTGCTGACTGCATTGGCCGGTCAGTGTGCCGTTGAGTCGGAGAGACGGTGAGTTAGTGAGACATATAATATGCTGATCAGCAATTCTCATATGCAGTGGGTGCTACTGAGCGCCTGGTATTGTTCCCAACTTGGCTACTGCTTGATTTGTTGGGTGTGGTCATGTTAAGTACCTTTGGGTACGAACAGGCATCATTCACTGTTACACCAAGGACCGACTAGCAATCCAGTGGCCGGCGCAGTAACCATTGCAGGCTACGACCACGTAGGAGGATATACTATGCTCGCGACCGCCAAGGTCTCACAGCCCCCAGCCTTACAAAGGCACCTGGATCTCCATTGGGCGTTACTGAGGCAAGCCCACGACGAATTGGATAGCACACCTGGGGCCGCAGCTCTGGCAGAAGCAGAGCTAGCCCAATTCCACACATTATACGAGGAATACGAAATGAACCTGCTACGAGAAAACGACGCGCCAATGAGCCTAAACTTGGCACTTCCGCCAATTAGCATTCCGGAGTTCAACGGCGAGTATCTAGACTGGCCACGGTTCCATGATCTCTTTGTGGAATTGCTACATAACAAACCATATTCGGCCAGTCAAAAACTACATATTCTACAGAGTTCGCTTCGTGGTGAAGCGAGGAACGTCTTGACAGACACAGCCTTCTCACAGGGTGGCTATGACGACACCTGGTTGCTGTTGAAGGCCAGGTACCAGAACGGCAAAGTATTAGTATTCGCCGCCATAGCTAAAATTATTGACCATAGGCCTATAGACGGCTCCTCGCGCCAACTAAGGGCCTTACATGACACTATAAAAAACTCAATGAGTAC
The DNA here is from genome assembly GCF_043229965.1 of Drosophila suzukii. Classification (NCBI taxonomy): domain Eukaryota; kingdom Metazoa; phylum Arthropoda; class Insecta; order Diptera; family Drosophilidae; genus Drosophila; species Drosophila suzukii. The sequence goes on from NC_092082.1 coordinate 48,642,955, forward strand.
TCTTAAAAACCTCGATATCAGCACAAAATCCTGGGATCCAATCCTGTGTTTTCTTATCAGAAGAAAACTAGACCAGCAATCTCTAGCTGCTCTAGAAAATTCAGCGGATGCACCAACGGAAATTCCAACGTTAAGGAGTGTACTAACGTTTATTGAACGGCGCGCTTGCATGCTGGAGACGATAAGCTCTCAACCTACAGCAACACTACGCCATCAGTCAGTTCACAACGAAGAGAGCTGTAAGATTTGTCACCTAGGACCACATAATCTTAGAGCATGTAGCCGGTTCCAGGAAATGGACCCCAAAACACGGCGCCAAGCCATTATTCAAATAGGAGCATGCACAAATTGTTTGTCTACAGCTCATATGGTTGAAAACTGTGGATCACCGACCAATTGTCGAGTCTGCCAGCAACGGCACCATTCACTGTTACACAAAGGACCAACTAGCAATCCAGTGGCCGGCGCAGTAACCATTGCAGGCTACGACAACGTAGGAGGATATACTCTGCTCGCGACCGCGAAGGTCTCATTACAAGGGCCAAACGGTCAATTACAAACATGTCGCGCTGTAATAGATGGTGGATCACAGGTGAATCTTATCTCAAGGAGAATGGCAGATCTGCTATCTCTTAAGGAAGGTTCACCGATTGAAATATCTGGAATCGGAGGAAAGATATCAACAGCAATTAGATCAACACTAAAGCTCTCATCCTGTACATCAGGGTTTGAAAAACTATTAGAGGTATTTATTATGCCCACAGTCATTACAGACCAACCGTCAGTACCGATTACAACCGATCTTAATATTCCCGAGGGACTGCCATTAGCAGATCCTGACTTTCGGCAACCTGGACCCATTGACCTAACCTTAGGGTCTGAGGTGTATTCTCGTGTAATAACCGGTGAACTTCTTAAACTAGGACCTAATAAACCTTTGGCACAAGGCACTAGGCTTGGTTATGTAATCACAGGTTATCTCAATAAAGAAACCTCATCTGATACGGAAATCAACCTTATTCTGGTAGAAGGCAGAGGTGATTTTGCAGGACCGAACGCTGCTTATGAGCCAACAAAAGATAAAAATCCGATGAATATAGAACCGACTTCTCATCAAATTGAAACCTACAAGAAGGCTGACTTTGGTTCAACATTTTTAAACCTAACCAAGAAATATCTTAGTTTTGTTGCAGAATGTCCACATACCATAGACGTGCCAAATAATCAAGTTCTACGAGAGCACAATTTCAGTCCCCACGATAATGTCAATTTTATCGCAAAGGGGAGTGTTAAGCAGCATCAAGACGATGTGAAGAACCTGAATCACAAACATGAACCGCAGTTGAAGGAAAGATCCACCTTGGTCAATGATTTGTTAGGTGCTTCCGATACAATTCGGTCAAGGGCTGACCGACATCACGACTTAATTGAGGGTACCCCTCAATGGGGGGGAGAATGTTCGTACCCAAAGGTACTCAACATGACCACACCCAACAAATCAAGCAGTAGCCAAGTTGGGAACAGTACCAGGCGCTCAGTGGCACCCACTGCATATGAGAATGGCTGATCAGCATATTATATGTCTCACTAACTCACCGTCTCACCGACTCAACGGCACACTGACCCCCCAATGCAGTCAGCACATTTTGCAGTGTCAGCCAACTACGCAAAGCCAACTACGCAAACTGCTACCATAATCGTAATTCCCTGATCTACTTTAGAATATAGCTTACGTCACTAATCATTACACTAAACTTCCGTGTTCCAAGTAGTATATAAACATGTTCCAAATGAAGAATAAAACAGTTATCAACACACCTCTTAACTCCGCGGTTCTACTTCCTACATCTGGGAATAGGGCTCGTAATACACTATCTCAACTAGCAGCTAACCACGTTAGCTAACCCTCAGCGCAGCTCCAGCATCGCCTGTGGTCCGGCATCGCAGTAACCATCGTTACCATTGCCGCGACGCGATCGTCCTGCCAGCAAGGCGTCCCCGTGCCAGCGACAAGTGCTCATTACCCCCTTGTCCCGCGGTGTGACCCGGAAGTGTCTACTTCGGTTAGGCACAAACAATGCCGTTGCTGGCAGGCTCGACAAGTGGTCGGTGATCCACAGTTTTCAACCTTATGAGCTGTAGACAAACAATTTGTGCATGCTCCTACTTGAACAATGGCTTGACGCCGTGCTTTGGGGTCCATTTGCTGGATACGGCTACATGCTCTAAGATTATGTTGTCCTAGGTGACAAATCTTACAGCTCTCTTCGTTGGGAACTGACTGATGGCGGAGTGTTGCTGTAGGTTGAGCGGTTATCGTCTCCAGCATGCAAGCGCGCCGCTCAATAAACGTCAGTACACTCCATAACGTTGGAATTTCCGTTGGTGCATCCGCTGAATTTTCTAGAGCAGCTAGAGACTGGTGGTCTAGTTTTCTTCTGATAAGAAAACACAGGATTGGATCCCAGGATTTTGTGCTGATATCGAGGTTTTTAAGAGTACTCATTGAGTTTTTTATAGTGTCATATCACGTCTATAGGCCTATGGTCAATAATTTTTGCTATGGCGGCGAATACTAGTATTTTGCCGTTCTGGTACCTGGCCTTCAACCGCAACCAGGTGTCGTCATAGCCACCCTGTGAGAAGGCTGTGTCTGTCAAGACGTTCCTCGCTTCACCACGAAGCGAACTCTGTAGACTATGTAGCTTTTGACTGGCCGAATATGGTTTGTTATGTACCAATTCCACAAAGAGATCATGGAACCGTGGCCAGTCTAGATACTCGCCGTTGAACTCCGGAATGCTAATTGGCGGAAGTGCCAAGTTTAGGCTCATTGGCGCGTCGTTTTCTCGTAGCAGGTTCATTTCGTATTCCTCGTATAATGTGTGGAATTGGGCTAGCTCTGCTTCTGCCAGAGCTGCGGCCCCAGGTGTGCTATCCAATTCGTCGTGGGCTTACCTCAGTAACGCCCAATGGAGATCCAGGTGCCTTTGTAGGGCTGGGGTGACAGTTGGGGCGTTCGAGGCTAAAGTCAATAATGACTCTAATTCGTTGCATCTTCTCTGCAACTGTCGGATCACCGTGTCAATTGCGGAATTTCCTTTGACTTGATCTCTTGTTGTGACCTTGATGTTGGTCGAAGTTCGTCTGGGGGCCTTCGGAAGCCCGCTTCCAGTCGGCATGTTGTCCAGAAAGATATTCTGATATTTTTCGACCAGCTCTTTAAGTGCTACTAATCGTGAAGAGTACTCACTTCCAGTGGGTAATGCCGCTTGCTGGACTTCTTCATCTAGCTCGCAAAACTGCTGCCAGAGATCGTTTAACTGATTTAGCTTACCGGAATAATAGCCGTCTCGGTGGCGTCGGTCGGCAGAATCCTTGCCATAATTCTTAATGAGCTGTTGGATTTTCCCTTGCAGCTCGTTTTGGGTGTCTAGTAATCGATTGTGTAAATCGATACTTGTGTGACTTGTTTCCTCAATGAATGAAGTAGACATATTGTGTGTCTTGGAAACAAAGAATCTTGTGGAGCTGGGTGAAGCTGAGTATCCTGTGAAGCTGGATGAAGCTGAAGTTCCTGTGACGCTGGAAGAAGAAGCGTATCCTGTGAAGCTGGATGAAGCTGAAGTTCCTGTGACGCTGGAAGAAGAAGCGTATCCTGTGAAGCTGGATTAAGCTGAAGTTCCTGTGACGCTGGAAGAAGAAGCGTATCCTGTGAAGATGGATGAAGCTGAAGTTCCTGTGACGCTGGAAGAAGACGCGAGTCCTGTGAAGCTGGATTAAGCTGAAGTTCCTGTGACGCTGGAAGAAGAAGCGAATCCTGTGAAGCTGGATGAAGCTGAAGTTCCTGTGACGCTGGAAGAAGAAGCGAATCCTGTGAAGCTGGATTAAGCTGAAGTTCTTGTGACGCTGGAAGAAGAAGCGTATCCTGTGAAGCTGGATAAAGCTTTGAGTTCTTTAGTGGGAAGGGGGTTGCTTGAGTGTGATCCTTTGTTGTTAAAGGATCACGTCGGGGTCACCAATGTTTGTGCCTAACCGAAGTAGACACTTCCGGGTCACACCGCGGGACAAGGGGGTAATGAGCACTTGTCGCTGGTACGGGGACGCTTTGTTGGCAGGACGATCGCGTCGCGGCAATGGTAAGGAAGGTTACTGCGATGCCGGACCACAGGCGATGCTGGAGCTGCGCTGAGGGTAAGCTAACGTGGTTAGCTGCTAGTTGAGACAGTGTATTACGAGCCCTATTCCCAGATGTAGGAAGTAGAACCGCGGAGTTAAGAGGTGTGTTGATAACTGTTTTATTCTTCATTTGGAACATGTTTATATACTACTTGGAACACGGAAGTTTAGTGTAATATTAGTGAAGTAAGCTATATTCTAAAGTTGGTCAGGGAATTATGATTATGGTAGCAGTTTGCGTAGTTGGCTTTGCGTAGTTGGCTGACACTGCAAAATGTGCTGACTGCATTGGCCGGTCAGTGTGCCGTTGAGTCGGTGAGACGGTGAGTTAGTGAGACATATAATATGCTGATCAGCAATTCTCATATGCAGTGGGTGCTACTGAGCGCCTGGTATTGTTCCCAACTTGGCTACTGCTTGATTTGTTGGGTGTGGACATGTTAAGAACCTTTGGGTACGAAGACCCCCCTTACTTCGGGAAACATTTAAAACTTGTTTCTACTCTCCGGCGTTTCCTTGCATGTCCTAGCCTTCGAGTCCTTGTGACGACTCTCAACTCCCTTGAGTTTCTACAGCGCTGGTCATCCTCTAGCACTTTTAAATCTCCCGCGCCGATATTTCCCGTGTTTCCACTGGGACATCGATACTCATGGGCTATCGATCCCCAGCTCGCTGCTCATTGCTGCGTCTCACTCCTTTCCATGTTTCCTCCGCCTGGTCATACCATTCGTGCGTGATCGATGTCTATTCGCATACCGATACCGACGGTGCGACGTTGCCACCTGCTCGTTGCGATATTTCCACCTTGGTCGATACTTTCATTTTCGTGTGCCCATCGATCGCACTATCGTCCAGTGCCAATCAATCGCCTATCGAGGCGCCCCCTTCCCTGGCTCGTGGTGATTTTGCAACTTTCATAGGTAAGTTTCTTTTGCTTTTCTTTCACTCCTTTTCATTTCATCCTTTCGTCCTCTCTCGCCCTTCACTCGTCCTCTGTTGGCAGCATCTGACTCCATATTGGCAGCTTTTGAGAGCGGGTGCGGAAAGGACTTCGCATTCACTTTGCAACCAGGACAGCAGGTAAGTATTATGAACCTTTGAATTTCAGGTTGCTGGTGCGGCCCATGCATGCCCCGTTCTTTTTCTTGTTTTTAGTTAACTGTTGGTGTGGTGCGTGATTCTGTCTTTTGTGACCAGCTGGCTGCGGTGTAGATCTGATTCTGCACCGTCCTCCCCTTTCCCTCGGGTAACAACTAGACGAGCTCGTCCGGCGCATTCCGTATAGAATCTCCGGATGCTGCGGTGTATGTCTGGACTGCGCGACTTGTGTTGCTTGTCTCCCTCCGCGCATACTCTCTTCTACGTGGCGTAATCGGTTGACTCTGGCTCGCGCCCGACGCTGAAACCTGTTGCCTTGCGGTTGGATCCCTACACGTTACCCGTATCCTTGTGCCGTTTTGTAAGTGTCCCTTCCGTCTGGCGTAATCGCGGATGACTCTGGCAACTGCCCGACGCTGAATCCTGTTGCCTTGCGGTCGGGATCACCATCCATCCTTATCCACGTCCTTGTGCCCTACCCTTATGGTTGACCTTTCTGCGTGGCGTGTGGATGACTCTCGCTTCGGCCTGACGCCTAATCCTGTGGCCTCGCAGTGTGGATCAACGTGAGATCCTTATCCATGTCCTTGTTCTATCCTGATTGTCCTTTCCGTGTGGCGTACGGATGACTCTCGCTTCGGCCTGACGCCTAATCCTGTCGCCTTGTACCTGTCGTTAGACAATCTGACGTTTCTGCTGTCTGCTCGTTTTGTTGTTGCTTGAGCTCGCCAACGTGAACTGTCCTTTCTTTCTTCGACTGTGTGTGGCGAATTGTACAGATCACTGGAGAGACGAAATCTACAACCTGGTAGGGGCCATCGTACCTCGGGGCTAGTTTTGCAGCGAATCTTTCAGCCGCTTTGGACAGGTGTATGTCTGGACTGCGCGACTTGTGTTGCTTGTCTCCCTCCGCGCATACTCTCTTCTACGTGGCGTAATCGGTTGACTCTGGCTCGCGCCCGACGCTGAAACCTGTTGCCTTGCGGTTGGATCCCTACACGTTACCCGTATCCTTGTGCCGTTTTGTAAGTGTCCCTTCCGTCTGGCGTAATCGCGGATGACTCTGGCAACTGCCCGACGCTGAATCCTGTTGCCTTGCGGTCGGGATCACCATCCTTGGCCCACACTATGTCGCCCACCGCTGGTGACCATTGGTCCTGGGAAGCCTTTTCCATATTTCGCCGCACGATCTCGAATACCTCTCTTAGTTTTTTGGCATTTTCCTCAGGGGTCTCCTAGGGTTTCCTGACGTAGACGTAGACGTGGTTCCCTTTCCTGGGTAAGAAACGCCGGTGTATGGCCGGTGGATTCCGATGTGCTCGTGTTCACTGCTAGCATAATCTGCGGCCACTTCTCCTCCCAGTTTCTCTGGTCCTGCCCTGCGAATTGCGCAATCATGGTCTTGACCGTTCTGGTTGCTTGTTCGGTCGGATTCTCTTGTGGTGTGTATGGCTCGGTGAATTGTTGACTGATACCCATCTCAGCCAGGAAATTTTTAAAAATGCGGCCTGCAAACTGAACTCCATTGTCCGTTATGACCACCTTCGGGACCCCGTACCTTGCGATTATGCGCTCCCTAAACGCCTTCTTGAGCGACTCTGCTGTCGCACTGCGCAGGGGCACCAGTTCCGTCCATTTCGAAAACCTGTCTATCATGACCAGCAGCATTTGGTTCCCGTGCTTAGATCTTGGTAGGGGTCCAACGAAGTCTGCACATACCGTGGCCCATGGTTCCTCCGGCACTTGGGTCAACATCTTCCCGGCCGCCTGCATCTGATTGGGCTTAAACCGCATGCAAATCTCGCATTTTCTTACGTCGGCTCGGGAGTCTCTATGCATGCCTGGCCAGTAGTATCGGGCTGCCAACCGTGCAATTGTCCTCCGGCTTCCTACGTGTCCCGCAGACGGTGCGTCGTGGTTTTCGCTCAACACTGTTTCTCGTAGCGACTTTGGGACTCACATCTTCCATGACGCGACGTCTTCACTGCCTGCTCGGTGAGGTATGTTTCTGTACAGTGTCTCAGTGTCTCTGCGGTTGGGTCCTTATCTTTTCGCCCATTTCCTTGATCCAGCTGCACCCTCCTGAAGTTATTCTTGCCGACCCCTCTTTTACTCCTCGTAGCGTCTCTGGTAGTGGTTGTCTTGATAGTGCGTCGGCGACCACGTTTAGCTGACCCTTTCTGTACGCTATATCAAAGTCGTACTGTTGTAGCTCCAGGGCCCATCTGGCGATCCTTCCTGAAGGGCTTTCGATGCTGTTGAGACACTTCAGGGCCATGTGGTCGGTTACTACCTTAAAGTGGTAACCTTCCAGATATGGCCTGAGCTTCCGGATCGCCCAGACGATCGCCAAGCACTCCTTCTCCGTTGTTGAATAGTTCTTCTCCGCGCCGTTCAGTGTTCGGCTCGAATAGGAGATTTCTCTTTCGCCCTTTTCGGTGTCCTGGGTCAGTATTGCTCCGATGTTATAGTCGCTGGCGTCTGTTTGCAGGATGAAAGTTCTACTGAAGTCCGGGCATGCTAGCACCGGATCTGCCACGAGTCTTGCCTTTACTTCCTCAAACGCCATCTGGTGCTCTGGTGTCACCTCCCACTTACTGCCTTTGCGCAGCAGGTCATTCAGGTGTTTGACGATTCTGGAAAAATCTGGTACAAATCTGCGGTACCACGACGCTACTCCTAGGTATTGCCGGAGTTCTTTGACGGTCGATGGCGGTTCCAGTTCGGCGATGGCGGCTACTTTTTCTGGATCTGTTCCTATTCCCTCGCTTGTCACTCGATGTCCCAGGTAAAGCAGTTCCTTTTTAAAGAATTGGCATTTTTCTGGATTCAGCCTCAGGTTTGCCTCCTTTAGACGACGGAACACTTCTCTCAGGTTTCTTCCAGCGTGCGACCGATCACTATTATGTCATCCTGGTAAGCGAATGCGTGAGGTGACATCTCGGGGCCAGTTACTTAGTCCAAAACTCGCTGAAACGTTGCCGACGCCGAGTGAAGTCCAAACTGAAACAGACCTTTGCCTGGTACCGTGAACGCCGTATATTGCTTGCTACTCTCTTCCAGTGGGATTTGCCAGTATCCATACTTCAGGTCCAAACTGCTGATGTACCGCGCTTCCCTTACTTGATCCAGGATGTAGTTTATGCGGGGCATTGGGTAGGCATCCTTCACTGACTTCGCGTTGATCTGCCTGAAATCGACACACAGTCTCCACTTGCCTGTCTTCTTTTTCACCATCACTTTTTGAATGCTCTATGAACCCCATTCGGAGAAGCTCGTCCACCTTTGCGTTGATTTCCCCTTGAATTTTCGGGTTCTTGGGGTAGTATCTCTGCTTGATTGGGTTGTCATCCTTCATTTTGATCTGGTGTTCTGCCATATTCGATGTTCCCGTCATTGTGCTGAAGTCTGCCAGCTCTGCTTCAAGGAACGCTGTAGTATCGTCCAACTCGTTTACTTGTTGAACGACTGCTTCTGATAGCTTCTCCTCGAGCCATCCATTGTGTCGGTTCCTGGCTGGTATTATTATCTCGTGTCCAGCACACCTTATCTCGGTTCCGACTTGTTTCAGGAAGTTCCATCCCAACACTAGTGGATCCACTACTCCGGGTAAAATCAACAGGCTCATGGTCACTTGTTTGTTGCCGAATTTGACTTCCACCTCGAGCTGCGCATCAATTCCGCCGCACCTTCCATCTGCCAACCTAACTTGCCGTCTCGTCTTTGTAATCCTTCCTAGAGCAGCAATATTGTCCGCCAATTTGTCGCTAACGAAGCTTGCCGTTGCTCCGGTGTCGATTGTGGCCTTGTAGCTGTTCCCACCAATCATCACAGCTGCGGACAACTGCTGCTCCTCCTCGATTAGCTTGCCCGTTAGTTTGGAGAGGTGGCATTGTGCGATCCCCGCTCGCCTCTCTGCGGCTGAGATCGCTGACCATTTCCCGATCGTTGGCAGCAATCGACGCTCCTGACACCCACCTTGCCGCATATCCAGCAAAACAGCAGCCGCTGGTTTCAACATCCTCTAGCCCAGTGTGCGTTTCCACCGCATTTTCGACAGGTCTCCTGCGGGTCTGGGATATGTGTTGCATCTTGTGGCCTCTGTGTGTTGCTTGGCGGCCTCCACAAGGTATTGTTTGGCTGTCTCTGTTGCTGTGGGGGTGGTGCCCAATGGCCTCCGCGTGGTGCGTCTGTCGCCTGCTGTCGTCTGGCTTGGTGTGGTGGTGACCATGGGTCATTTCCTCGTGTGTCCTGGTTATCTGTCTCCTCGCATCTTCTGCATGTCACCTGCGTTGGTGACGCCGACTTGGTCTTTGATAACTTGTTCTCCTGTGCGAAAACTTCTCGTTCCTTTTCAAGTTCTTCATACTCATCGGCTATGATCATTAGCGTATCCAGGTCCGACACTTTGTATGCTCTTAAGAAAATCCGTAGGCTTGGTGTGCAGTTCTCTTTAACGACCCTTAACGTTTCTTTCGTAGAGTAGTTAAGTGACCTCACCATCGTCTGCATGTCGATCATGTAGTTCTTGAACGACTCGCTGAAGCCTTGCTTCCGTTGCCGGACCTAGCCTGGTCCGCTAGCCTGGTGAAGAAATCTCTTGGCAGAAAATAGGTGTGGAAGCTTTCTATGAACTTTGCCCAGCTTCTCCATTGCTTGTTTTTGGCGATGAACCATTTCAACGCCCTTCCTTTTAGCAACTCCGCCATCGCTCGAGGGATCATATCAAGGTCCAAGCCGTACGTGTTGGCGGACCATTCTACCTGCTCCAGGAACTCAAATGGTTTTTCCGCTTCGTCGAACCTGAACGACCATTCGCGGATCTGTTTAGCGACCTTTGCATAGTCCGACTGGCTTGGTCAGCGCTGTTGTTTTCTTATCCTGGCTTGACTCTCTCCTGTGGGCCTCTTTTTGCATGTTGTCAAAGCTCAGGCTTGCCACCAGGTTTTCCACTTCAGCATTTGTTAATGTAATGCTTGGGCCGGCTCTGACGTGGTATGTTGCTTCCAGCTCGGCCCAGATGTCGACAAGTTGCGGGTCGTTCTCTGTTTCTGAATAGTATTCCGAGAGTGCCTTCCTCATGTCTTCTAGTCTGCCCTCCAGGCCGACATTAAGCGTCTGTGCGACATGGGTGAAGTCCTCCTTCTTGAGGCGGCAACTTCTTTCCCATTTTTGGGACAATCACGTTGGGCGCCAGATGTAACGAACTGATTTTGTTGTGCTGCTCGCTACGAGATTCGTGCGGCTAGCTCAGAAGATCGTGTGTTCGTCCCACCAAATTTATATGACGTGATTGCCCATAGATCAGTGAGAAAACAAAGAGTTCAAATGGAAACAGTGGGATTTATTCTCGTGGTATTAGTACAGCGGGTGTGTGGCTGGGCTGGCTTCGGTATCTCCTGGCTCTGGTTCCGCCGGGTGCTGGCGCTCCTCTTTCTGGCTCCTCGACGCGTTGACTCGGCTTCCGCTAGCTCCTGGGTTTCGGGACGCTCGTAGTGGCCGCCTCTGCTTGCTTGCCGACGCGCTGCCTCGGGGTCGCTTGTTGCGCCTTAGACTCGCAGAGAGTTCGGCCTTGTGGGCTTAGGGAAGCGTCACCGTTCTCAGACTAGGGTGAACAAGCCTTGCTCTACAGACCGACGCCTTCCGAGGCAATACCTGTCCCTTGCTCTGTCCCGGACGGTCCCGCTAGGTTCATGCTCAGTTCGCGCTGACAGTCAAGGCTGCCGCCAGAAAGCTGTCTAGCGGTTCACTTCGCTTTACGCCTAGCGCAGACGAACGTTCCACCCGGCTTCACCCTAATGCGTGACGTCTGCGACGCTCCTGCGCTCCCCAATGAGCTCCGCGCGGCGATGGTAACGTGGCTGCCGGAAATGTCTGCTGGCGTCGCTGTCGATGTCCTCTGCGCTGTCTTCTGAACAGTATTTCGTCGTTCTGGCATTTGGGGAGTTGGGCGATTGCTGTTCGGGAACTTCGCCGGTAATCGCAGGGCTCTCCAGCCGGCCGCCTCTTGAAACCACAAATCGATCTACCGCTCGTCCGTCACGCCAGGTCCTGCTTGGTCGGGCAAGGTACGCTGGGTCGCAGGCAACTTTCCTCCCCAAGCTGAAGGTTCTTCGTCGTAGGACTCTTTTGCTTGTCTCTGACAGACCCGCCGGGCGACTCGCCAGGGTGTGGTCGTGACAAAGTTGGAAAACAAACGCCTTGACTTAGCCGCGTGAAGCCTTTAAGAACTCAGCCACATGTTTCTCAATTCGGGGATTCCTGATGTCCCAATCCCGAACGCAGCGACGTGGCGATCTTGCTCCTTGCGTGCTTCCCAAGGCGCTGCTTTCGACGACTCGCTTGGTTGTAGCTCCCTCGTATATTATTTGCTTGTCTGACTGTTCACTTGGTACTTTAACTGATCTTGAAGGTTTGAATAATCGTAATCGACTGATCCAGCTGCCTGCGCTCTGCAGCCTTATATAGGGCCTCCGGGAACCGTTTTTTCCCTTTTGCGCACGTCCCGCTGGATCTCTCCACTCTGGGTCGAAAGTCCGTGCCTCCTGGTTGACCCACTTGTCCTTCACGTACCGCTTCCCATCGATGCTCCGCCCACTGCGGATTCCCGTGATGCTTGTGGCACGCCTGTGTGCCGCTCCACTGCCGCGATGTGGCACTCCCTCTCCCGGTCCTAAGTTAACGGGAGAGTCCAAAGTCCGGTGGAGTTCCGTTATCCTGTTTTTGCAGTCTCCATTCTCTCTCGATCTCCATGATTGGTCTCCAAACTCTCTCGCTCTCCGTCTTTGGTCTCCAAACTCTCTCGCTCTCCGTCCTTGGTCTCCAAACTCTCTCGATCTCCATCCTTGGTCTCCAAACGCTCTCGCTCTCCATTCTTGGTCTCCAAACTCTCTCGTTCTCCATCCAAGTCTCCAAACTCTCCTCGCCGCGCCGTTACTACGCGAATTCGCCGCGTATCTGGTAAGCGGCTGGCCATCTGCTGCTACTTCTATTTGTGGGGAGTTATTCAACTCTTCACACATTTAACTTGCACTTCAACTTCTATCCATGTATTAAAAACTAATATTTTAACTCATATGCTTCAATCCTAGTTGCTTCTTTTATTTTCATTTGTGTCCCGTCTCTATTTGTTATTGTATCTTCCTCGCGAACTCGCCTTTTTTGCCCAAATTAATAAAAGGGCCCCGCGCGTAACAAGCACGTGCTTGGTGTTGATGCTCGTAGTGCATCAACGTCCATCACACAACTTACATTGATTAACAACAATCTGGAAAGATTTAACGGGTATAATAACAGAATACCCGTTACTCGTAGAGTAAAAGGGTATACTAGATTCGTCGGAAAGTATGTAACAGGCAGAAGGAAGAGTTTCCGACCCCATAAAGTATATATAGTCCTGATCAGGATCACTAGCCGAGTCGATCAAGCCATGTCCGTCTGTCCGTCTGTCTGTCCGGATTAACGCTGAGATCTCGTAAACTATAAGAGCTAGGCTATTGAGTTTTGGCGTGCAGATTACTGAGCTTCTTATGCAGCGCAAGTTTGTTTCAGCCCACAAACCGCCCAAAACTCTGGCTCCTAAAGTTTTGATGCTAGAATAAAAATTGTAACTGAAATGTATTTTTCTCATTAATACCTATCGATTGACCCAAAAAAAAGTTTGCCACGCCCACTTTAACGCCCACAAGCCGCCCAAACCTGTGACGCCCACAATTTTCATGCTAGATAAAAAATTTTTACTGAATTGTATTGGTGTCGTCAAAACCTATCGATTGATCAAAAAATTTGCCACGCCCACTCTAACGCCCATAACGCTTCAATCTGTCTACCGCCGGTAGGTGGCGCATTTTAACCTCGCTTTGCTGCTTGCATATCTCCGTTTCCCTTGAGTCCCTTTAGCTGAGTAACGGGTATCTGATAGTCGAGGTACTCGACTTTAGCGTTCTTCCTTGTTTTTAATTTTTTTAAGTCCAAGAAAACCATGAAATTTTATACATATATAATTAGTTTTAAATAAACCTTTATAATGATTGCTTAACTTATTATCTTTTGATCTCCGCTGAATAACCCCTAACACGTAACCAACAAACGGAGCCATGAACAGTTGAAGTTAGTATTTCGTGGCCAAGGTTGGGGGGCATAATGGGCCGAAACGAGACCAACGGACCATAACCAATATCATCATGTTTCTTTACATGTCTTTCTTATCTGTCATATGTATAACTTTCTCTCTTCGTCCCGTTTGGTTTTAGCCCTAGATTCGTTTTAGCTCTAGGTTCGTTTTGCACGTTTTTAAATTTAAATAAGGCCGCGTGGTATGGCAACCATTAACATCCCCCCAATTTGCTGACGAGCCAGAAAAGCGTGAATATCAGACGAGCTGGCTATACCCGAGAATATTCCATCCTGCCTACTCCTTCGTTATCCGTTACAGATAGAATTAGAAAAGCTTATTATTTTTGGCGCACAAAGTGTCGGCTTAGGTTTAGTTCATCTATATCTCTATTTAGTTGAACACAACAAGCGTTTCACTGGTCTGTCTGGATATTAGTAGGAGCAGCAAATCTGTCTATATTATCCGCTTTTATTGTTCCGCATGTTTTAGTAGGATTACAAGCTAAGTAACCCTAGATAAGCAAGTTCGTTCAATGTGGGTTCGATTTTTCTATTTATTTTCAATAAAAATAAGATACCTAAAACTAGGTGATGGAAGGCAGTGAGATTGGCTATTAGTAGCTGACTGCTGACCACGTCTAACAAAACGTTTAAATTTTCATCTTTTCTTTTATTTGCGTATTTTACCTGGCCATAGCTGATTCTGCCAAATTGGTAAGAGTGCGAACTAAATCTATATTCTTCTTTGTCATGAATGTTATTTTTGGATCGGGTAGGAAATAGGAAGAGATGGTGTTCAGGAAAGCCACCTATCCACGATCTATATTTTAACATAATTTCACACATGCATTCAAATGGGGAAAGATAGGAAATAATTTGTGGATCGGGGTAGTGCATAAGAAAGATAAAGGTCATTCTATTACCTGTAAAATTAGTCTTTGATGACCGAATTCGGTTTATCAATACTCTAGTTAGATAATTAAAAAAATTGGTACCATAGAAAAAAATTTAAGTGCCCTTGTCTTAATCAGGGAGATGTACCTTATCGGAAAACAAAAGTTTCCTTGAATGCGTATTTCATCGATTTTTTTTATAAACTGGTGTCACGATCCAGTTCCGATGGGGAAGCATTGAACAGCAACTGTGTGGCAACTCCGAAGCCAGTTGGCGAGTAATTGTGGAACGAGATCGACACGAGCAACGTCAGCTCCGCGAGAACGACACATCGGAACGTACAAATTTCATAAGCCGATATATCTATTCATATTTTGTAATCCATTTGATTATCATTAAAACACTATAACTAATAACACGAGTTAGTGTAATTATTCACCGTAAGTCGCGCTATCTATTCGCCTTATTCCTGACAAACCAACAGCAACTCACACCTTCCCCTATACAACGCCTAAGTATTGGGATGTATGTGACATTCTCAGAAGTGGGATAGTGCGCAATAAGTGAAACCGAGCAAAATTTAATGGACACAACGTAAAGCGAAATTAATACACTATGCCAGGAAAGAACTATTTGACTAAGAAAGCCCTACAACAAAAGGGCAGAGAAGCGGGACTCTCGACATCGGGAAACCGCAAAGACATGCTAAAAAGATTGAAGGCCCAAAACAGCGACGATGAATACATAAGTGCAGAAAACCAATCACTTCAAAAGAAGGTTGTGGAGCTAGAGAAAACGGTCCGAGAGCTTCAGGAGAGATCTTTTCACCCCTCCGTAATATCATCACCAATCGAAAAATCTGCAACAGTAAACGAAGTTCAGCCAGCCAACGGTAGCTATTCAACGAGTCAGAGGCATGATGAAAAACGGCAACAACAAGAAATCGACCTACGATCCAGCGAGATGCATGTGCAAAAATTAACGAATGTCCCAAACGTAAACTTGGCAACGTCTCAATCACAGCAGAACGATAACTACCCAACTCAACCGCACAACATGCTCTTTGCTACGTCACAGCAGAACGATATCTACCCAACTCAACTACACAACATGCACTTTGCTACGTCACAGCGAAATGTTATCCACCCGACTCAGCCAAACACCGTGCACTTTTCTACGTCACAGAAATTGGCAGACTGTGCTACATCACAGCCAAACGTAAACATCCCGGTCACTTACTCAAACTTTGGAAATTTTGTAACTTCGGGAAACGATTTTAATCAATACAGTACTTTCCCAATACATCAACCGATGTATAACGAGTATCCGTATGCTCGTGCTGGCTACTTGGGTAACAGGATTCCTACTGGCAATGAAAACCTTAATCCCTCCTATGGAAACATCAGTGATATTGTCGCGCTGCTTCCGGAATTCAATCCATCGTCTGGTAAATCCTTGAACTCACATCAATTTGTAAAGCGTGTTAACTCCCTTCGTAACGCTTATCGTTGGGACGATCGTAAGGTAATATTTGCAGTCCAACAAAAGATGCTGGGTGCTGCTCGTTATTGGGTAGACTCTACGGATCAAATATTTCAAACATGGCCCCAGTTTACTGCAAGATTTTTAAATGACTTTCCATGTTTTAGCAATCCGGCAGACGTTCACCTTAAGATGTCGAAGAGAGATTCCACCGAGTCAACGTCAGATTATTTGTACAAGATGCTAGCCTTAGGTAAAAAGAGTGAGCTACCAGATTCAGCAATTTGCACACACATTTTCAACGGGATTAACGACTACGATTTAAAGAGAAAGGTATCCAACAGTTATGTTTCGTGTAACGAACTTCTACGCGACATTCTTGCATACTCAGCGCATAATATCATAAAGCATAACGCCAGTCAAATGGCAAACAAACGGGATCTTAGCGTCAGCCTTCATAAGCCGAATGCATCCTTGGTTACAAAACGTCATTTTAACGATAAAGTCGAAGTATCGGTTAAATGCTACAATTGTCAGAAGGTTGGACATTATTCGTTGAAATGTCCTGAGCCCCAGCGCAAGCCTCGTTGCACGCACTGCAATCGCACAACACATGATTCTGCCAGCTGCCCCGACAACACAAAAATAGGTCCAAGAATTAATAAAATTGATTCTGATTCTGATTCGGAAATCTCCTAATTGATCTCGGTAAACGGCAATGAAACCGTCGCATACGTAGATCCAGGCAGTACGCGAACGCTAATTCGTAAATCATTCGCCGAAAACGTAGGTGTTTTACAACGATGTGCTGTTACTCTGAACGGATTTGGTGGTGGGAAATTCCTTTGCACACAGAAACTTTTCGTGAAAATTGTGATTGACGATTCTGATTACGAAGTTGAAGTTTTGGTCGTAGAAGATAAACTAATAACCGAAAACGTACTTTTGGGTAAGGATATCCTTTGTCGCGATGGAAACAAATTGATCATCCTCGGTAACGAGTGTTATGTAGAGAACATTCGAAAAATTCAAACGAGCCAAGAGCGTTCCTCAGTTGAGAATGAACTCATAAACGGATTGATATTGGAAAACGCTTCTTGCTTTGCGGAGAAACCTAACGAGCTCGGAAAATGTTCTCTAACCAAAATGAAAATAACTTCAACATCAAACGTTCCGTGCTACACTAAGCCCTACCGTACGCCTTTTGCACTTAGACCTGTCGTCGGTAATATTATCTCCGAGTTACTCGATAGTGATATCATTCGTCCTTCGGACTCTCCTTATGCATCTAAAACTGTCGTCGTTAAAAAACAGAATGGTGAACATCGTCTTTGCGTCGACTACCGACGTCTCAACAGTATAACCGTCAAAATACCGTTTCCAATGCCAAGTCTGGAGGAACAATTTTCCCAGTTAGCCGGGAATACCTATTTTTCTCAGCTGGACTTGCGTATGGGATATCATCAAGTCGAGGTTGGCGAGTCATCCAAACAATTCACAGCATTTGTAACTTCAGACGGCCACTACGAACATAACAGGATGCCGTTCGGTCTCGTCAATGCCCCAGCAGTTTTTCAAGCGGTCATGAACAAATTAGTTAAACGCATGGAGCCAGGTGAGGTACTCGCATATTTAGATGACGTCAAAGTTCCCAGCAAAACGTTTGATGAGGGTATCCAACGACTCGAAAAATTCTTTCGAATTCTTAAAGAGAGCGGCCTAACACTTCGCTATGACAAATGCAAGTTTCTTCAATCAGAAATAACTTTCTTGGGCCATATTGTCAACAAAGATGGTATCACTCCTGGCGAAAACAAGGTGAGCGCTATTAAAAACTTCAAAGTCCCCAATAACGAGCTAATCGACAAATTGTGCTGTGTTCCTGTTCTGGTTCTGTATGACTTCGCAGCACATCATGAGGTACACACAGATGCTTGTGCGATCGGACTAGCAGGAGTCCTATTGCAATCTGAAGACAAAACGAATTGGCGACCTGTCTGCTATTTTAGTAGGCACTGTACTGACGCGGAAGGTAGATACCATAGCTATGAACTCGAGACGTTGGCCGTCGTAGAAACACTACAAAGGTTTAGGGTGTATATTCTAGGAAAACCCTTCCGACTCGTTACTGATTGTTCCGCCATCGCTAAAGTAAAACTCAATAAAGAATTAATCCCGCAAGTCGCACGTTGGTGGATTAAAATACTGGACTACGACTGCGAATTTGTTCATCGTGATGGCAGTAAAATGGCCCATGTGGATGCTATGAGCCGCGCTCCCGATTGGCCTCCTGGAAAATCCTTACAAGAAGTAGTGCGCACCATAATTACGGACGTCGATGACTGGTTGTTAACTATGCAGCTTTAGGATGAGGCCCTTGTTCAAATATTTGCTGTATTGAAAGGACATCGTACCGGAAATCAGCTAAAGCAACTTCAAGCTGATTACGTAATCAAAAATCATTGTCTATATCGTAAGGTCGAAAAAGGAATAGCTTTCGTTGTACCAAAGAACGTGAGGTGGCGCATTGTTAAGATGTGTCATGATGATTTTGGACATTTCGGTCTTGACAAAACAATCGGTCGAATTCAACAAAAATTCTGGTTCCCAAGAATGCGGAACTAATGCTGCTACTACAAATCCAAAGGAGGCAAGCCCAAATGTTGAATGTATTATAATGACACCGATCCAGTACCATTTCGCAGGCTACACATTGATCATTTGGGACCGTTTGTTCGAAGCAAACGCGGAAATACCCATATACTAGCCATATCCGATCCCTTCAGTAAATATCTGATTGAAAAGGCAGTTAAAAACACAAAAACCCTGCCAGTGCTGAACATTTTAAATTAAGTTTCTAGCTACTTCGGTCTGCCAACGATAATAATATCCGATCGTGGAACAGCGTTTACCTCGAAACAATTTGAAGAGTACTGTAAGCACAACCAAATTCAACACATTAAGAACGCTGTGCGAACACCTCGTGCAAATGGACAAGTCGAGCGAGCAAGCCAAACTATCCTCAACTATGTACGCGCCATGAACGACAACCCGAAGGATTGGGATCTTACTTTAGACAATCTTTAGTGGAGTGTAAACTCTCAAAAGAACGAAACATCAGGATTCAGCCCAATTGATTTGGTGTTTAACTTTAATCCTATTGACGTCGTCCAGAACCATCTCACGGCAGCTATACACGCCGATTTGGGAAAAGATGAGAAGGAATCTGTCATCGACAACAGAAACCAAGCGCTCGTAAATATTGCATCTACTCCACAGGTAATCTTGTAGTCGTTGAAAACGAACCAGCTGCTACAGGCGAGTCGCGAAAGCTCGAACCACGTTACCGAGGACCCTATATCGTCGTCAAGGTCCTTGGAAATGATCGTTATGTAATCGAAGACATTCCAGGTATTCAGATTACAGGACGTAAATACTGTTCTGTCTATTCCTCTGACAAAATCAAGCCGTGGTGCTCCAACATCCCTGAGCTGGATGTTCCCGACGATGACGATGATCGAATCGAGGACGATCCGAATGCAGGATTGGCCGAGCTGTCACGATCCAGTTCCGATGAGGAAGCATTGAACAGCAACTGTGTGGCAACTCCGAAGCCAGTTGGCGAGTAATTGTGGAACGAGATCGACACGAGCAACGTCAGCTCCGCGAGAACGACACATCGCAACGTACAAATTTCATAAGCCGATATATCTATTCATATTTTGTAATCCATTTGTTTATCATTAAAATACTAGAACTAATATCACGAGTTAGTGTAATTATTCACCGTAAGTCGCGCTATCTATTCGCCTTATTCTTGACAAACCAACAGCAACTCACACATTCCCCTATACAACGCCTAAGTATTGGGATGTATCTGACACTGGTCTAATCGTTGAATACTTTTCGAAGAAAAATAAAAAAAGAAAGTTAAGCTTAAAAAATATATAAAGTCAAAATTAAATTTTAGTTGCAAGATTATCAGAGAGATCCATGGGATCGGACTGCCCAAGACGAGGCAGCACCTCCTGTCAGCATATGTAGACTTTGCAATAATACTATAGAGACACAGGATATATATACCACAAAGTGTGGGCACGATTTCCACAAGACCTGCATTAAAACCCAGTTTTCAGCATCGCCAAACTGTCCAATTTGCCAAAAGCGGTGTATTTCGCAACCGTCTGATCTTTCACTCCAAACGCGTCAGCAAATGTTCTTCGTGTCGCTCTCTCGATCATCAAGCGAAGTTAATTTAGCAGATACATTGAAAAATTGCCCAGAGACTAGTTCAAAACAAAATCCTGAAATAAGTAACGTAAGCGCGGAAGTTGCTGCTGCTGAGGCGATGCGATGCGGTTAGGCAGCGAGCAAGAGCAAGAACATGATAGTCAGCATCAAGCGGCTAATACTAGCCGTGGTGTTCCATTTGAGCAACTGTTAGGGTTATCTATCCCTCAAGAGAATGCTGGCCAACCTGCACCACGACCAAATCCCCTTAGAAGCAATTTTTCCGATCTGTCTCAAAGGCCCAACAAAGTAGGCCACATAAAGAATAACTGGAAGCTTCGGTTTTCCGGAGCTGGCGATACTTTGGGTGAGGACAGTTTTATTTATGAGGTTGAGGCTTTAACTCATAAGAGCCTAAAAGCGAACTTTACACTTCTTTGTAGCAATGCTAATACGCTGTTGGAGTGTAAGGCTGCCGGTTTTTTTGGCGGCATCATAAAGCCGTAGTGCGCTGGCAAGAAGTTTTTGTAGCACAAGAAAATGATTTCAGGGACTCCAGGTCGGATGTAGGCATCCGTCATATTATTGGGGACCGCAAGCAAAAAGAAAAATAAACTTTTGAGGCGTTTTACGATGCGATACTGAAGCTTGTGGACCGTCCAGATCAGCCTATATCGCGGAAAATTTTGGTAGAAATTGTTCGTAGAAGCTTACGTCCTATGATCCAGCATGAAATATTAAACATTTCGTTCGAGAAATCTGCAGAAAACGGGAATGTTTTGTGGATGAGGTTCATAAAACTCATGGGAACCAAAAAGCCGCAGGTAGCAGGTAGCCGAGCTCTTATCATTATCAGTTGAAGAGATGGACGGTAAATCTGAGTTTGATGAGGAAGAGTTGTCAAGATCAGTCATTTACCAAGTCCAACAGCTCAAAGGGATTAATCAACCATATACAGCAGACAGCCAATGAAGAACCTTTTTTCACTAGCGAGCAGCCGATCGAGTTCCGGCATAGAAAGCTCGATGCCTTAATTAAGAATCCTGTTCCCAGCCAGGTAGAGGTACCTCGAATGGTAAGTGCTTTGGAAAACCACCAGAATTATAAGAGCGATTCGTTGAAGCACAAAGAATAGGCGGCCTTATGCGGAATTAAATCTTCTCCGAAATTTAAGGGATGGGTTGTTCGACACTGGCGCTACAATGAGTTAAGGAATATTATTGTAGCAATATGCCATTTAAAATAGTGCTTTCTAGCGCCTGTACGGCGGATAAAAGCAACCAAAAGATAGTTGGTAAATTTAGCACTAAGATAGAGTATAAGGGAGTTGAACATGAAATTGAAATATTTATAATACCTTCACTTAAGCAAGTCCCTTGGTATTTTAGCATCCCTAAGCAACCCTATTAGTATTTACGCACACATTATATATAAGCAGCCCTGAGCATCTCTGTAAATACCCTTCAGTTCTGCAACAGGGGGGCGTTGACATGGCTCAAAGCAAAAAGTTTTTTTTTGTGCCTACACAACCCTGCAGTTCCACAATTGAGTTAAGCGCCCAATTATCACGAAGCCGACTGCGACGTCGGCAGAGCAGCCAGCGACGCCGGCAAAGAGACGCGCTCTCAGTCGGGGTCCGCAAAGAGAACGCACAAAAAGTACTTTTGGGCTCTCTCTCTCTCGCCATGTCTCAGCTGGAGAAATGCGTGTGAGGGCAAGGAGGCCCATCAATTAAAATAGCAAGACTTTTGTGCACCCTTGCCTTTTGAATAATGCGACAACCAATTAAAATAATATGTTTGGGTTTTAAATTATTTGTATTTCTTAAACAAATTTATATGTTCATTAATATTATTTATTAATATGGGAAGTCTTAAAAATATATTTTTATATAATGATTTGCATAGTCGGATATGTCTATAAATACCCTGCTTTTATGTGCAAGATGCATAGACCAAACGGGACATGCCAAAAAAACAGAGCAACAACAGATTAGCGGAACCGTTGTTGTTGTTGCTTGTTATTTTTCTGGAAGGCACGCGACTTTTTTCGTCTTTTTCACTTGCGTTTACTTATGGGAAGGAGTTAGAATTGCCCGCAATTAACGTAGTTACATAAAATAAGCCAGTGGTTTAAAAATGACACCTATTCGATTCCCAGGCAAGTCTGTCGCAGACCAATATTTATTTAAACAGTGAGAGTAAAATAAAGTTATTGTATATTAAAAAAATGGAAAATACAAGATAGCTGTGAAAAATATTAATTTTTGACGTGAAAAAAAACAATGCTTCATTTGTTAAACAAAAATGAATAAATATGAATGCAGAATGTATAAATAAACAAATGAATGAATCTGTGAAAAAATTTAAAAATCTTATTGAGTGCAAAGTTCCTGGGGACGAAAAATAAGAGATGTTTGTTTTTATAACTTATGTTTGTTTGTATTAATAACATTAAAGCACAATTTTTATTTTTGTGTAAGTAAACAAACATGGCTATTTAAATAAAAATCTCAAACATCTCTAAATAATAAAAAAAATACAAAAATAATTTTGTACAACAAAATAAAATAAATCAAGTGACCGAAAACAAATGTTTGTTCTTCTCGATATTTTTTTAATTTTCTTATACTTTTAGACAAGTCTGATGGTAAATCTATAAAAAAAATGGAAGGCTAAGTCGATCTATCCGAGGAACTTGTTCTGTACCACAACTTGGAGGGGGGGGGGCAAAACAAGAAGGAGCTCAGTATACCCAAATTTCGTCCGCGCCTTGTTAAGTAAGTTTTTATTGAGGCTGAAAGTAACTATTGCTTGTAAGTTTAATTTTTAAAAGACTTCTGGGATTTTTACATTGAATGCCAAAGATAACATTTATTTTATTATTAATAAATCTTACAAATAACGATTACTTTCGGTCACTCGTTTTTCTTCTCGTCTCGTTTTATTTTTAAAACTAATCGGGGACCCCCGAGCTCAAATTTTGAAATAAAAAAATAAAAATTACAACTGAAATTTTATTTGCTGCTAAGCGCTCAACGTGTGCTGAATGTGCGCTTTTTCGCTGCTTGAATGAGCGCTCAACGTGTGCTTTCTCCGCTGATTAATCGAGCGCTCAACGTGTGCTGATTGTGTGCTTTTGCCGCTGCTTAATCAAGCGCTCAACATTTGCTGAACGTGTGCAAAAAAGCGCTCAAAAGGGTGCTCAAAAAAGCGCTCAATGCGTCCTAGTTTTTGTGCACTGATGAACCCTAGGACATGCCTATGTTAATTTAAGCACTCAATTCCATACAAGTTGTGCGCTTATTGAGCGCTCAGTGATGAACTTTTTGCAGTGATTGTGTGCTCAATAAGGGCTGAATGGTACTAGAGGGAGTTTACTTATTTCATCATCAATATAAATCTTTGTTGCAATATCATTTTCATGAATGGGGGGTACGGAATTTTTAAATCGTTTCCTCTGAACATTTAAATGTCCATCATAATCATTAAGTATACTTTGGAATTTTTCTAGACCTTTTGTTATATCTCTTGAGTACTCTTTCTCATTTAAAAAACAACCAAACTTATCAACTGACATTTTAATTATAAAATAAATAATGAAAGAGTGGTATATTGTTAAAATAAAAATTGTTAAAACTTCTTCGTTTTCACGATGTGAAAATGGACTTTTCCGAAGTATTATTCCATCTATTTGTTTCTGATCAGAACGAATGATTGGTGGAGGTTTTTTAAATGTTGGTTTATGAATTTGTTAAAATTTTCCAATTTATCAACCAGCTCTTTTATTGAATTATGTATATACTCCATTTGAGTTATCTTATTTATTTCTTTACTTTCCAGCTCTGGTACTCTTTTATTTCGTAGTTGATATGATTTAGTTATAGTTTCCATTTGATGTGATTTCGCTTCATTATTTTTATCATCTACATAAGATAATAGCCAAATCTTTTACATTTATTGGTTTTGAAGTTTTTAATTCTTTTTTCTGAACATTTATGTGACCATCAGTGTCTAGACATATACTCAACTTCCCTTTTGAAAAGCGAGGAAAAATCTCTATCATTTGAAAAGTGACCAAACTTGTCAATGACATTTTACTATTAAACAAAATGAGAAAATGTTTTCTATTTTATTAATATATTATTTTTGCTTCCCGCAATTCTTCTATTATTGAAAGAATTTCATTAGTATGGTTATTATTACCAGCAGCTATCGATGCCATTAAGAGTTGCAATCTTTCAACAAGTTCATTAACATTATCCCAATATACATAGTTTGGTGGTATTTTTTGTAGTCTCATATACCCAGAACCAGTAAATTCTTCATTTACTGAAGATGATATTAATGGTTTAATAATTGAAGAATATTTTTTAGAACGATTCCCCTTTCCTTGACCATCTGGTTGATATTATCTTTTGTGAGCACTTGTTTCAATTAAAATGTTTTTATATGATTCTAAATCATTCTTAGTATAATCCTTAGGACTATTATGAAAAATTAAAGAGTATAGACCTGGTGATAGAGTCCATAAATTTCCACTTCCTAATTCCATTAATTTTTTTTTAATTTTAAGTGTTGTATTACCCAACATTAAAATATTATTTTCTTCTCTTGGTCCATAACTATTGTCTAAAATCTTTTCTTGCTTTAACTGATTAATGTTGAGATTGTACTTCACCCCGGTTTCTTCATATACACTTTCATTTAAATCATCTGTGTGAGGCTGTTGTGAAACATCGGATTCATCTATAAGAGACTGTTGTGAAACATCAGATTCGTCTATAAGAGACTGTCGTGAAAAAGCATCAACATAAGCAT
This sequence comes from Drosophila suzukii, assembly GCF_043229965.1. Taxonomy (NCBI): domain Eukaryota; kingdom Metazoa; phylum Arthropoda; class Insecta; order Diptera; family Drosophilidae; genus Drosophila; species Drosophila suzukii. Next base: position 48,667,773 of record NC_092082.1, read on the forward strand.
CACTCTCACTATCAATTTCGATTACTCTCTCGTGTGCCCTGTTTTCTTTTCTACGTTTAGGTACTCTTATTTTCTCTTTCTTGAACTTAGTCTTAATATCATGTGTATCATTAATTTATTCCTTTTTATTCAATTTTTTATTTTCAGTGAGTAATTCATGTAAAGGTTCTGTAATAGGTTTAAAAGTTTCCTCCAAATTTGATACGTTCTCACTTTTTAATTTGTTTCAATTCATCAAATTTTCTTTTTAATGAATTTCTACTTTTCGTCAACTGTTCTAAAGGTTTACGCTTCATTGTTGTCGTTTTCTCTGATACTCATGTGCTACTGGGAAAAATGTAGTATAATTTAAATATTTATAACAAAGGGTTTGAGTTTGAGTTTTATGAAATTTCATTTTTATTTTTAATTTTATTTATCAAAATAGATACATTAATAATATTAAAAATTAATACATTTTAAGCTTTATTTAGTTCTAAATAAAGATTGTTATCATTCCTTTTAATAATACAAAAAATATTATCCTTTATATATTCAATTGTTTAATCCTCTAAAGTTGAGTATCGTTCCGACAAGTACAGCATATACTCTTCAAGTTCAAGAGTGAGGGCCATCCCAAAGGTGGGTTGCTTACGTTGAACTCGTCGAATAGGGTAGCACACCTCCGATTCCACGTTACCATTAAAATCCTTGAGTACTTTCATCATTCCCGGATTGACCATTTATAGTTGTTTCTTCTTGTAGTTGTTTTCGTTGTTTTTGTTGCTTTTACCTGTTTTTGTTGTTGATTTTAGTTGTTTTTTAGCAGTTGTAACTGTTTTTGTTTTTTAATTTACCTGCTTTTTAGCAGTTGTAGCTGTTTTTGTTGTTGATTTTACTTGTTTTTTAGCAGATGTAGCTGTTTTGTTGTTGTTTTCAGCTGTTTTTAGCAGTTGTATCTGTTTAAATTGTTGTTGTTGTTTTACTGTTTCAACTGTTTTTTATGTTTTTCTTGTTGTTGTTGATTTTGGTGATTGCAAGATATTTAGGTTGAAACTTTAGGTTGAGAACGTTTTAGCTTGAAACTTTTAGGTTGAGACTGTTTGCAGGTGGTTTTTAAATATAAGTTAGAATAACTTTTGATCGAGTTTTTATACCTTGAGGTAAACTAACCCTCCCTGTTCTTTCTCATTCTTGATTTAGAATCGACCAATCATAGCAGCGAATAGCATGTAAAGTGGGCGGGTTTCAAGAATCATAGAGAAATTACTTGACCATAAAGAAAAAGTTAGGGTGGGTTAGAGAGTAAGAATTGGAGGGACAGGTGTCCACAGTTGGTACTATTAAAGGCTTGTTTTCTCTCATAGTTATAGTTAACGTTATTCCCCTAGTATTTCACAATATTTTTTGGGGGTTGTAGATTTCCAAAACTATCAAAGTAATGTATACTTTTTTTATTTTTTTTATAAGCTACCCAATGTGTACCATTTGATGAACTATCATCTAGGTTTATATTTCCTGACTCTTCTCTCCAAGGAGATTTTGGTAGTGAGTCTCTCATAAACACACCTCGGAAATGTGGAATGTACTTTTGAGCAAAATTCCAAATTTCGATATTTGAAAGAGGTTTTTTAAGTAGCTTAGTAATTAGTTTTTTGGATATCCTCTAAATGGATTAAGATATAATCCATAACCTTTTCTATAAGGTTTAAGAAACATACCTTCATCCACCTTAATACTTTCCATTTTCTTATTATGTTGTTTACTCTCTTCTAATTGTTTTTTCCCCATATTTGCATTATTGATAGTTTTAGCAATGGCTGCACTACCAGAGGCGAGACTTCCTAATGAACTTAGTGCAGTCAAAATGGGTACAATAGGTAAAAAACCACCAATTTTCGGTACATTAATAATACCAGGAATCTTAATATTTTTTTTATTTCTACCAATTGATTTATTGACAGCTTTACGTGCAACCTTAATCACACTCATTAGATCTAGTGGCTTCCGAGTTTTCAATGCCCGTATTCCTGTTTGGATAACATTTAAAAAACTCTTTACCTTTGATTTCCTTTTCTTACACTTTCTCTTTGTTCCCTTTTTCACACCCATTCCGAATTTCTTTTTTGTTTTCATAATATTTGTAATCAAGTATGCTGCTGTTTTCTCTGCAATCTTTTGAACCAACACGTTCACACGCTTTATTTATTAGTACTGCGTCAGCCTTATGTCGATCAGCTAGATCCTTATATTGTGAATATACAATATCATGTACTCTACAAACTTCATCCAATTGATTTATCCCACGATCACCGCGCTCCAACTTTTGTTTTAGCTTTGTTCCAGGTCCACAAAAATTATAACCAGGAATATGTACTTCAAATGGAAGTGGGTTAATTATTTTGTTGATAATACCACTACCTCGATTCTAATTTGAACTCTGACTGCAACAATTATAAAAACTTTTACCCATTTTATATAATGTTTAATCAAGGAGCATTTCTCATCGAATGAAGTACATTACACACGTGAATATGCGTTTAATAAGTCAAAAACAAGAAATCTGTGTTAGAAATATCGAGGGTGGTGCTCATTCATTTACAAATTCAGTTCCACGACATAGTTCTTTATTACCCAATACAATAAGAGCATTGGTTGTCGGTCCCTCAAACTGTGGAAAAACAAATATTGGCAGTACGGGAAAAACCTTTCTCTGATGAAAGTATATCAAAGAAGGAATATCACAGCTATCAACCCTATCAACAATCATTTAAACCAAATGATGAGATAAGAATTACAATCCAAAATCAAGATTTATATGTACTCCCCCATGAGAGTCTTCCAAATTTTCAAGGAGATATTACCCTAATTAAGGAAGGGGGAGCGGTAGAAACTCAAAATGTTATTGCGAGAATGAGAAATAATTGTATGGCATACTTTTTAGATGAAATACGCTATGAAATTAATGGTGTTGAGATAGATAAAACAAGATTTAGTGGTATTACTTATACAATAAAAAACTTTGTTTCTTTAAATCAATTTGAAAGCAAGAGACTTTACAATTCTGGATGGAGTGGAGGACCCGTTTTCAATTTAACCCCCCACTTCAACTTTTCAATACCCCTTAAAAATCTACTTGGATTTGCTGAAGATTTCAAAAAAGTATTATTAAATTGTAAACATGAACTAGTACTATTAATATCAAAAAATTTTAATGATGTACTTGAGCAAGATAAATTTGAGAATGCACAATTAGTCGGAAAATATCATCTCAACATGACTTATATTACATGGAAAATTCCTCATATAACACCCAGCGATTCAACGAAAATTAAAATGTATGATATTATAAAAAGTGGAACCAATCTACCGATTGCATTCCGTAGTTGGGATACATACATTAATCCTAAACTAAGTAATGGAACAAATCATGTTTGGAATGTAAAATTAGCTGCTAACCGAGAACGTCCACGATTTGCTTTAATTGGATTTAAAGATAACTACCATCTGATTACAAACAATTTAAGAAATCTAAAGGTCTACTTAAACTCTGAAACTTATCCCTACGATGACTTAAACTTGGACTTTGATAAAGATCGATTTGCTCACCTATATGATATGTATTGCAAGTTTCAATCTAGCTACTATAACCGAAGTGAATCTCCTTTACTATCACCTACAGAGTTTAAAACTAATGCTCCTATTATCGTAATAGACTTATCATATCAAAATGAAATGGTTAAATCGGGACCCATTGATGTTAGGATTTCAATTGAACTTGCCAAGCCCATTATCGAAAATGTTCAAGTATTGCATGCTCATACATGATCGTTTAGTTGAATGGTCTAGTTCAGCGGATTGTCTAACAATCAATAAATCAATCATGAGTGAAGACATGCAATTTATGTACAAGGATTCCTTGGGAATAATAATAAATTTATTCTAAAAGAAATTGGAGTGGTATTCAAAAACGAAACAATCTTGAATTCTAATTTCATCAAAGACTCTCCACATGATTTTATTGAATTGAACAAAAAATGTAGAAACTTGGCTAACAAAAAAACATCATAAAATTTATTGGAATGATGGAGTATACTTTTTCAAAGAAACACAAAAATGTATTTAAGAGAAATAATTAGAAAAAAGGAAATAATTTGTAAGGGATATCAAAAAAGGTTATTTCTAAAAAAAATTTAAAATATTTATGATTTAATTAACATTGATGAAATTTATTGTCCCTCTCTAAATCTAATGGATGGAAATCACTTTCCATATTGTTCATTACATGCTCGGGATGGTGTCTGCTCTCTCAACAATGCTCAAACAATCTTAAACATTTACACAAACGAAAACTTCTAAACAGCTTTAAGCCATTCATTCACATTTTGAGAGTCGGGAAAATAAGTTTACGAATTGGCTGATTCTAATAACAATCTTAATATACCGACTTATTCTTCTTTAATAAATAAAATTAATTTATTTATTAATACAATTGGAAATATGATTTCAAAAGAGGACTTGAAATTACTAATGGAGTCAAGGAACATGTTCATGGGTATTGGCGTAAAGGAGTTTATAAAAACAACATTTGGAAAACATTTAAATTTATGTAAATTTTCTAATGATAAATTAGAAACTTGTGCTTGTTTTCATTTTGTAATTCAACAATATAGAGAGGTCGATACGCACCGACCGCTGAAGAGAGTGGACGTGTCTTGTGCGAGCTCCGCGAAAAGTGCAAGAAAGTTGATAAATGAAATGCAAACAAAACACAAAAACTAAACAGGTTAATTTCAAATAAGCGAAAAGAAATTCAGGTTTCAACCCACAAAATCGGTGTAATGTCTTAAACTAGCACATAATTATTTTATCTTATAATAATAAATAAGTGCCACGCTAATAAAAGCTCAATGAGCTACGAACAGAATAAAGAGCGACTCAGCTCCGCGAGCCGAAGAGACGGTTACTTTTCGTATGTCTCAACGCGTGATAGCGAAGTGCAAAAAACGACCCTACTGTCGGTCGATAGCCAAAGAGCACGATCTTGCTCACCATGCTTACTTCCGGCTACCCCTACTCCGACGGCGTGGAGTCAACAATGCAAAACCCCCCCACCATCAGTTTCGACCCCTGGCGCACCAACAACATGCAACGGTAAGACTTCTGCATCCGCACTAAATTTGTCAGCAACAACTACAGCTACGGCAAAAAAACCAACGACAACCACATCTACGACTATTATTTCGGAATCGACTGCAACCGCAGCTCTTAATACAACGGCAACAAAAACAACGACAACAAATCAAAACCAAAACAAAATTCAGCAAGCGGGTCCGGCCATACAGACCGGACTAGATCGGTACATCCATATCAAGCGTAAGCTTAGCCCGCAGAACACCGCGGTAGGTAACAAGTCAAAAATAAACCGTGTCCAAGTAAAAGATATATTACCCGGGAGATCCGACAGCAATCGATTTGCGCTTCTAGCAGAAAATGAATCAGGACGGGCTCAGGAGACCCAACCGAAACCTAAGCCCCCACCAATTTACATTAGGGAGAAAATCTCGAACGCCCTGGTCAACAAAATTGTTGCGCTGACCGGAGACGGAAACTTTCATGTTGTTCCGGTCACAAAAGGGTATATCCATGAAACCAAGCTTCAGACCAAATCTGAAGAACATTTCCGAGCAGTATCCAAATACCTGGAGGAAGCTAGGAAAAGCTACTACACGTACCAACGAAAAAGCAGCAAGGGCCTGCAAGTGGTAATAAAAGGAATCGAGCCCGACGTAACCGCCAAGGAAGTTATCGATGCTCTCAAGGAAAAAGGGTTTTCTGCAAAGAACGTCAGTAACATTATAAACAGGAAAAAAGAGCCGCAACCACTCTTCAGGGTCGAGCTGGAGCCAGACAGCAGAGTCTTGAGGAAAAATGAAGTGCACCCCATTTATAACCTGCAATACTTATTGCACCGAAGAATCAACGTGAAAGAGCCACATAAAAGGAACGGACCAGTGCTCTGCACAAATAGTCAGGACTATGGACACACCAGGGCATACTGTTCACTTTGAACAGTTTGTTTAGCTTATGGAGACTTTTACAATTCGGCTAACTGCCCTGCCAACAAAGATGACCTCAAAAAGAAAAAATGCGTTAACTGCCAAGGTAACCACACGGCAAACTACAGGGGCTGTCCGGTTTACAAAGTGACATCAACGCGTCATCAGAATACCCAAAATGCGTACACTTACTCGCTTACGACGCCGGAAGTATTTTTTCGGCACGGCTGCAAGATCCTCATTTGGTCAACTAAACACCCAGAAGGGCCTCTCATACGCCGATGCCCTTCGATCAGGGACGGAAAACCCACTCCAGTCTAATCTAGTTGGTTACTGTTAATGCCATATGGTTTATATACTGGTCTCGTCCGTGCGGTAGTGCTTGCTTCAAGAAATGCAATTTTCGAATGTTTGAAAGAGATTGATTTTCATGTATTAGCTGCGTAAAGCTGTCATAAAAGAATGGCCAATCCGCAAAATTTCCTGAAGAGTGGGGTACGGGCAATTTGGGCAGCTGAATTGTGGAAACAGGAATGGGCACAAGGGTGTTGTTTATGGATTGATCACCTGATACCTGTATTGGGACTGGAAACTTGGTTTCGTATTCATCGGCGAAAGAACAATAAATGTGGCTCTATGCTTGCTCAAAATTGTCTTCAACAGCATCCGCAAAATATGGATGCGATCGTGGACATTGCTGTAAAATGAGCGCTTGATGATTTGTGTAAAATTGTTTTGAAAGCTCGTTGAGCTTGTTGAGGCGAAACTCATAGTAGGATTTAGTTTTCTTTATTTGACCGTCCTTTTTAGCATTTTTAATTAGTTGGGTCAACCTGGAAGATAAGTCCATCTGCATTGCGTACATGTCTGCAAAAGGCTCGACCACAGCCAAAGGTGCCGAGCTTTGTTGTGCCAAATCACTACCATTACTTTCATTTTTACACATTTTAATGTTTTCCTATTGCACTCTGCTTTGAAAAACCACGCACAAATACTCTCACAAACACACTCACCCGTTTCAGTCGTTCCGCTCGTGTTGCGATCAAACTTTGAAGGAAGGGGACGGCAAACTTCACGAGACTAGTGTGTCGCATGAGATGGCAATAGGCATGGGTTGAATCCGCTATTCTTCTCGACTTCTTGATTCCTCCGTTATTCGAGGCTCCGTTATGGCGATGTACGTGGCAAAGGTTGAGTAACTTTGCTGGTTTAAATTAATAGTAGACTTGCAAACAAGTAAGCACAAAGATTGAAGTAAGTTTACAAATATTCGAAGATGATGAAGTTATGAGTGTATGTTCCCCTCATGGGCCACCAAAATGTGTGACGATTCGCACCCGATCGTCAAAGTTGAGCAGAAGTCTACTCTGGGGGTCTTTCACACACTTTGTAATAAAAACTCAGAAATATGTTGAACTTCACCAGTTGTATTCATTTGTATATTTTCAATCTTTGACTTATTGCTAACTTTTGATTTACAAATTAGGAAATATAAAAGCTCGGTTATAAAAACGCGACCAGCTTCTCCTTATATCTTCTTCGTAGTGTCGTGCTGTTAACATTAGCAGCAGAAATCTAACATTCGCTGTTAAAACTGCTGTTGTCCACTGCTTTTCAGAGTCGCCAGAAAACAGCTGTCCAGCTTCTCCTAATCGACAGAAACACCCGTTCACACATTTAGTATTGTTGACAATTTGATACCTATTTAGAAGCTAATTTAAAAAGAGTCTTGTATTGCCATTTTTACTATTTGGATAACCCTTTTATCTACAAGGAACGGGCTTATTACAAAGAGTAATGTTAAGGGTTTTGGAGTGTTACCGCATTTTGAAAAATGAAATTATTAATTGTATTGAGCTTATTGGAGTTCCTTTAGCTTAAATCACGTTTGGATATTATTGTGACGTTTAGATTTGTAGTAAAAATTTGTTATGAGGCGAAGTCTTGGACCATTGATCGAAGACTCTGGTAACGAAGACCGCTGAGATTTAACGTACTGTATTATAAAAGCTGGGAAAAGAAAGGTACCAACAGATGGAATAGAATAACAACCAAATACAAGCATGTAATAACTAATTAAACTATAATAAAAGTAAACAATATTATCGCCATTAAAAAAAAACAAAGAGGAACGCAACTCAGCTAAAGGGACCAAAGGGAGATGAAGATATGCGAGCAGCAAAGCTAGATTGGAATGCGCCACCTACCCGCGATCTCAATATATGGTTTTGTGGGCGGTATAAAGATTTAGGCGTTTTGGGCGTTAGAGTGGGCGATGCAAACTTTTTTGGGTATTGCGATAGGTATTGACGAGACTAATACATTTAAGTTAACATGCTTATGCGGTTTGTGGGCGTTATAGTGGGCGTGGCAAACTTTTCTTTTGGTCGATCGATAGGTATTGGCGAACTTATACATTTAAGTTAAAATTTTGTTTCTAGCGTGATAATTATGGGCGCCACAGGTTTGGGCGGTTTACGGTCGTTAGAGTGGGCGTAGCAAACTTTTTTTTTGGTCGAGTGTTAGGTATTGACGAGACTAATACATTTAAGTTAAAACTTTGTTTCTAGCACCATAATTATAGGCACAACAGGCTTGGGCGCTTTGTGGGCGTTAATATGGGCGAGGCAAACTTATTTTTAAATCAATTATTAGGTATTGACGAGTCCAATTCATTTCAGTTAAACATTTTTTTCTGTCATATAAACTGTAGGCACCACAGTTTTAGGCGGTTTGTGGGTGTTAGAGTGGACGTGGCACCCTGGGAAAATAAACTTACGCTGCGAAAAAAGCTCAGGAATCTACATACCAAATCCCTTTTTAGCTTTTGCAGTTTCCGAGATCTCAGCGTTTGTACGGACGGACAGACAAACGGACATGGCTAGACCGACTTGACTAGTGATCCTCAGCAAGAATATATACACTTTGTGGGATCGGAAACGCTTCCTTCTACCTGTAACATACTTTCCATCGAATCTAGAATACCTTTTTACTCTACGAGTAACGGGTATAAAAGTGCAGCATTTTCGATACGAGAATTCAAATAACCTTTCCATTGATGCCAAAATATACATGAAGTAAATTCAAATTATGAGTATATTAAACTTTTGTGTCGTTAAAATACGTATGCCGACGTTTTTTTTTTTATCGTTCTTGCTTTATTTATTAAATTTTAAAATTAATGAGACTAACAATACCTGGATCAAGTCTTACAAATATAACCTTGAGGTTCAGAGACTGAGGTCAGAAACTGTGGACGTAATTATACTTTCGTTTATAGAAACATTTGTTGTTTATAGGACAAACAGAGTAGGACCCAGTTCACTACCTTGTGGAACTCCAGCTTCAATGTTAAACTGTTTGGATGTTGTAGCATTGCATCTCACCGCGAAGACTCTTTGGTACGACTCAACTAACTTTTGGGTATTTTCTGACAGTAATGTTAAAACTTTATGCATAAGGCCCTTAAGTCACATTCGGTAAAATGCTTAAGAGACCTGTAACATACTTTCCATTGAATCTAGTATACCTTTTTACTCTACGAGTAACGGGTATAAAAAAGTGCAGCGCCAAAATATACATGAAGTAAATTCAAATTATGAGTATATTAAACTTTTGTATCGTTAAAATACGTATGCCGACATTTTTATTTTTTATCGTTCTTGCTTTATTTATTAAATTTTAAAATTAATGAGACTAACAATACCTGGATCAAGTCTTACAAATATAACCTTGAGGTTCAGAGACTGAGGTCAGAAACTGTGGAAGTAATTATACTTTCGTTTATAGGATATTTGTTGTTTATAGGACAAACAGAGTAGGGCCCAGTTCACTACCTTGTGGAACTCCAGCTTCAATGTTAAACTGTTTGGATGTTGTAGCATTGCATCTCACCGCAAAGACTCTTTGGTACGACTCAACTAACTTTTGGGTATTTTCTGACAGTAATGTTAAAACTTAATGCATAAGGCCCTTAAGTCACATACGGTAAAATGCTTGAACATCGAGGAACATTACACTGCAATATTCCCGATGTTCAAGGGCTTTTCGAATTTCTGCGCGATAGTTCCGAACCTTTTTCGGATCCCAAATTAATGTGCCGGCATTACATTGTGAGCTCTTAGGTATGGTGTTAGTTATACTAATTTGGACAGGCACGATAATAAACTTACTGGCCTGTGCGATGAGGGAATTTTTTCAATTTTTTTTGGAATTACCCAGGTCTTATGATCCCGTTAAATAGTTTGAATATAACAGCTACATAAGGTTTTGTAGTTCAATTATTATTTTTTGAGTTTTTAAAACCTCTCCTGGAGCCTTTTTTGGTTTCAACTGCTTTCTAATCAAGTTTACAAGCAAGAAAATCAGCCCTTTTGCAATTTCAGTGCAAAGCGACGGTAGATCAAAAGAGTTTGTGGCGACTGAAGTACAGTTCGTTGGTGTTGAGGAAATATCTTGGCTCTGTCTTCGTCGCTACGGGCCCAAGTACCCGAGGAGTTTCTTATCGGAATGACTGTTCCTATCGAAAAGCTAAAATTTGGATATACTTCCCACAAGGGATGCTTTGTACTGGTCGGCGATAATTTCTCAATGTACCTGCGCTGGGTAAGCTCTTCTACGTGCCTTTTAGGATCATTGACGTAGTATTCTCTTGCGGTGTTGAAGTTTTGGCTGAGCCACGAGTACGGATCAATGTTCTATTCGACGTCAGCCTCTAGGGGTGGGACATGATTTCGTGCGTCTAGACGGGATGTTAAAAATGCACCATAATTTCCATAGACCTATGCCAACTTAATCGTTGTATTTTTTACGAATATATTTCACTAGCAGATCGGATTTCACTTTTACACATCGTCATCAATCGGGTTTCTACAAGAGTGACTTGGTTCGCCTGACCGTCACTCAAGCTATTAACTCATGCAGTGAACTCTGATTGAGCATTCTTTGTGCTTTTCATCTTCTCTATCATTTTCCGAAATATGTAATCTTCCGGAAACCTCTCTTTTATATCCATGATTGTATTATCCTTGTCGGAATCCGTCTCGTCCTCCGACTGTTGTCGACTGTTTGGGGTCGGTGTAAAAGTATCAGCTATTTCGCTCGAATTAAATCCCAATTTTTTCTTACTGCGCGGTTTCATAAGTCTACTGTTTCACCCAAACTTTTAAGTTTTTGTAAAGCTAACTGCGCACTTTGACGGTCAACTACTACAAAGTTAATAAAGATGTTGCCACTCCGTGTTTTAAAAAGTCAACAGCAACACCAAACGGAATTGAGATAACTCAGATTTTCATGTATATTTGACCAAGAACAAAATATAAAGTCACTTGACATAAAAGGAAAATTTCACACACACTCTGATTCTTTGGGACCGGCGACGAGATTCTCAAGATAGAGACTCGAAAATATTGATTACGGGCTGATAAGTGTGAGGTGACAAATTTGAGCTTTGTTAGGTCCCAATATATACTGAATGGAAGTCGTTTTAAAAGTGTATGATGTGAGCACAAAACACACTGTTGTGACGATTCGCACCCGATCGTCAAAGTTGAGCAGAAGTCTACTCTGGGGGTCTTTCACACACTTTGTAATAAAAACTCAGAAATATGTTGAACTTCACCAGTTGTATTCATTTGCATACTTTCAATCTTTGACTTATTGCTAACTTTTGATTTACAAATTAGGAAATATAAAAGCTCAGTTATAAAAACGCGACCAGCTTCTCCTTATATCTTCTTTGTAGTGTCGTGCTGCTAACATTAGCAGCAGAAATCTAACATTCGCTGTTAAAACTGCTGTTGTCCACTGCTTCTCAGAGTCGCAAGAAAACAGCTGTCCAGCTTCTCCTAATCGACAGAAACACCCGTTCATGCCGCCCCCAATACTGGACCCAGTATTCAAAGCCTTAGACCATGCTTAACTCTGAAAAGGTTGAAGTGTGTTATGGAGTGAATGCGGGTATATTCAAAGGTGCATGGGTTGTGTACTTGGGCTACACTCTTCAGTACATCTTGGCAAGGGTAAACGACAAATCTTTGACACAGACCTCGAACGAGCCCATCGGCCCCAGGATGTAAGTCGATGATTCGCCCTAATTTCCAGTCAGAAGGACCAGTTCGATCATCCTGGATGATGATCATGTCGTTACGCTGAAGATTGCCAGTTTCGTGGCGCCACTTGGGGCGCGCCTGCAGATGAGATAGCCAATCTGCACTCCATTTTCTCCAAAAAAGGCGAAACATCCTTTGACCATTCAGGAACTCTGTGTTTAATGAAGAATCTTTAAGGCTAGGCTCAGGGAGTGACATCATCGAATCCCCGATTAAGAAAATGTGCAGGGGTGAGAGCTTGCAAATCATCTAAGTCAGACGTTAAGGGGCATAATGGCCGAGAGTTCAAGCATGCTTCTATCTGGACAAGAATGGTAGACAGCTGCTCGTACGTCATTCGAATACCATTAAACGATCGATAAAGATGGGTTTTAACAGCTTTTACGTTGGATTCCCAGAGTCCTCCAAAGTTTGGACTATGTGGAGGATTGAAATGCCATTGAATGTTTCGACGAGTAAGTTCAGGAACTACTGTCTCTTCAATTCCTTTATAGAATTCATTGGTTTACAGCTTTAGAGACTTGTCGGATGAGATAAAGTTGGTTCCACAGTCGCTGTATAGATGTTGACAAAAACCCCTACGTCCGATAAAGTGCTGCAGCGCCCACAGAAAATGCTGTGCCGACATTCCCGTGACCGCTTCCAAATGAATCGCTTTGCTCGCTAAGCAAATGAAAACTGCAATGTATGCTTTATAGCAAGTGTGACCTCTGAATCTGGATGACTTTATCTCAATCGCACCAGTGTAATCAACTCCAGTTGCTTCGAACGCCCGTTTGGGCGGATTGACACGGTGCGCTGGTAAATCTCACATCAGTTGGCTTGATGGTGACGGGCGGTGTTTGAAACAGGTTACGCACTGTCGCAGAATTCTTTTTACTGCCTGTTTACCGTTGACGATCCAGAAAACTTGATGAATTGTAGATAAAGTTAGTTGCACACCGTCATGTAAGGTGTTGTGATGAGCGTTCCTTATAACCAAAATCGTCAGGTGGTGGGCCCTTGGAAGGATTATTGGTGTGCGTTCAGACATGGAGAGCTGCAAAGCATTCTTAAGTCTGCCTTTAACTCTCATGAGTCCCTGATCGTCGAGAAACGGTGATAGCTGGCTTAGTTTGTTGTGTTTGGATAGAAATTTGTTGGATCGTAGTCTTGATAATTCTTCCGAATAGACTTCTTGTTGAACCATCCGCACCAGTGCGAACAAAGCCTGTTGGAATTCAGATACCTGAATAGGGCCGGTGAGTCTATCCGCTTTTTTGTGACGAGTATTATAAATGAATCGTTTGACGTAGGCTGTAACGAATAAGAGTTTATTATAGGAGGAATATGATTCGATAAACGGTTGCACTTCTATACAAATGTGGGCTCCGATGTGCTTTAAGGATTGCTCTCCTGAAATAAGTTCTGATTTTGGGGACTGACTTGGATTAACTGGCCAATGCTCCTCTGAAAGATGCAGCCAATGTGGTCCGTTCCACCAAAGCGTGTGATGTTTCAGCTAGGAAGGGGTGAGTCCGCGTGAAGCACAATCTGCTGGGTTTTCTTGCGTAAGAACATGTCTCCACTGCGATGGCGAGCTTGCCTCCAGGATTGCTCCAATTCTATTCGACACAAATGTCTTCCAACGCCTAGGGTCTCCGCTGATCCAATACAGTACTATCATTGCATCCGACCGGTAGTGTACGGATATGGTGTGATGTGATGCTTGAAGTTGATTGACAATCCAATCGGCTAACTGTGTACACAGCAGGGCTCCGGATAACTCAACTCTCGGAATTGTTAGCGGCTTAACAGGTGTGACTCGACTGCGGGCGGCTAATAAGTTAACCTGCACGGAACCATCCGTACAACTAGCTCGAAGATAAGCGCATGCTGCATACGCCATGGATAATCCATCACAAAACAGGTGTAGTTGCAACGTCGAGACATGCCTTAAATCGAAGCCTAACCAACGAGGGATGTGTATCTCTTCAATGTCGGGGAGCTCTTGAATGAGCTGTCGCCACCGCTCGGCGAGTTGATCTGGCAATGGGTCGTCCCAATCTAATGATGCGGGGGGGTCATCCTTGCGCTCGATACGAAAACTCCAAACTTCCTTCAACAGGATTTTCGCGGCGATGATCACTGGTGCCAGGTATCCCAACGGATCGAATAAGCGTGCTACTGTGGATAGTATAGAACGTTTGGTGAATATAGGATTGAGAGAAAACTTAAGATTAAAACTAAAACCATCTTTGTTTGGATGCCAATACAACCCTAAAGTTTTAATGGAGTCCTTATTGTTTATCTCAAAAATTCTACTGTTAGAGAGATCTGTAGTTGGGATGCTTTCTAAGATATCTGGATGGTTGGATGCCCACTTCTTGAGCTCCATGCCTGCTGATTGCAGAGCTGCGATGACATCATTGCGAATTTTTAGAGCTCCGTCGATGGTCTCGTGTCCTGTTTGAACATCGTCCACATAGATTTCTTTTTTAAGGACATGCTCGGCCAGAGGATAGCGTTCACGCTCGTCGGACGCAATCTGATGTATTACTCGAATCGCCGTGAAGGGTGCCGAGGCAGTGTTAAACGTTACTGTAGTCAAAAAATATTCCTTGATGAGTCCTTTTTCAGCGCGCCAGAAAATTCGCTGATACTGGGCATCTTCTTCATGCATATCTATGCAGCGATACATTTTCGTTATATCGGCCACGAAGACATACCGATGGAGACGCCAGTTGAGTATAACTCATCCAAGATCGTTTTGTAGGGCGGTACCCGTGCATAAAATATCATTCAAAGACCTCCCGTTAGACGTTTTGCACGAAGCGTCGTATACGACGCGCATCCTTGTAGTTAAACTGTCCTCTTTGATCACAGCATGATGTGGAACGGTACACGCAGAGATTGAGAGTTGCCTTTGAGCGTTGATCCTAGTGTGTTCTTCCTCACTACCTTTTACCTCTTTTATCTGCTTTAGATCAAAGTACTCTTGAATAGTGCTGGCATACTGTTGACTGAAATCTGGCCGATGATTAAGTTTCCTTTCCAGGGCGGGGAAACGGTTTAATGCGATTTGCCTTGACCGGCCGATCACCTGTGTGGGGTCAAACAACGTTTTTAAAGGCAAACGAACTAGATATTTCCCATTCGGCTGACGGATATGAGTTTGTTGAAAATGGTCTTCACACCATTTTTCCTCTGCGCTGAGTTGTCTTGTTGTGGAAACCTGATCCAATTCAAAAAAACCTTTGTACCAAATTACAACGAATGGAGATTGAAGTCGTCTGGGCTGCTTCAGCTGGTCCAAAAAGTATCCAGCCCAGCTGTGTGTTTTGAGCAATTGGTTCTGCAACCGTCCCTTTGCGTATGTCCGGAAGCATTAATTGCGGGATAATGTCGACACCGATAAGTAGGTCAATGCGACCCGACTTGATAAAATTAGGATCTGCAAAGGATAACCCTTGGAGATGTTTACAGGACTTTATGTTTACATTTTGTTTTGGTAAATGACCTGTTAGTGACCGAAGGATGAAGGCTGAGGATACGTAGGCATTAAAATCCGATCCTGAACATGAGATTATGGTGAAGTCGGTGCTGTGCCTGCACTGATTTTGCGACGTATTACCAATTCCCGTGATCTCAGCTCGAACAGGATGCCGTTTGAGTCTAAGCGCTTGAACGATGTTTTCCGTGATGAGGGTGCCTTCCGAGCCATGGTCGATGAGAGCTCGAACTAAAGCTGACTGCCCAGTGGAGTTATTTACGATCCGAACCAGTGCAGTAGCAAGAAGGGTCGTTGAGTTCAGATGGGAGGCAACTGCGCTGAAGAGTTGCGTTGATGGTGCATTCTGTACAGCGTCTGTGCTCCGACCAGAGTCTGAAGCATGCTGTCGGGATACTCCAGGAGTCAATGAAGGACTTTGTTGAGCATTCGGGAAATGTAACAAGGTGTGGTGCCGTTGACCACATTGCGAGCAGTTTCGGTTGCTGCTGCATTGACTGAGAAAATGGGAAGCACTAAGGCAAGTGATGCATGCCTTCGAGCGGTCGACTATAACCTTTCGCGCGAAACAATCCTTGGCAAGGAAGTCCGGGCACCGTCTTAGAACGTGATTCTGTTGGCAGAGCGATGGATCCTGATGGATCCAGACTCAAGAGTGCTGTGGAAGCTGTCTCCCCTAACAGTGGAGTTTCCTGATGGTCTGGTTGTCTGGCGATGGTTGGTCGATTGTGTAGATGATCTAACTGGAACGGCTGGTTTCCTACTCTCAATTAGGTCGATGCTGACCAATCGATTGTGAAGAAACACCTCCAGCTTTGTGAAGGTGGGAATTTCCACGTTGTTGCCCAGGGAACGTTCCCAGGCCTGTGTTGTGCTGATAGGCAACTTTGTAAGTAAGTGATGTACCATCCAATGATCACAGGAATCAATGGCAATGTGTAGTCGCCGGAATTCACTAATACATACATTTGCCAAATTTAACAAATTCCTAAGGTCAACCGCGATCTCCTTGGACAGTGGCTCGATTCCGTACAGTGCATTCATATTGTACATGAACTGCAGTCGAGGGTTGTTGTATCGTTTTACCACAAGGCTCCATGCCACTGAATAGTTGGTTTCTGTTAATGGTTATGGTTTCTGTTATGGTTTATATACTGGTCTCGTCCGTGCGGTAGTGCTTGCTTCAAGAAATGCAATTTTCGAATATTTGAAAGAGATGGGTTTTCATGTATTAGCTGCGTAAAGCTGTCATAAAAGAATGGCCAATCCGCAAAATTTCCTGAAAAGTGGGGTACGGGCAATTTGGGCAGCTGAATTGTGGAAACAGGAATGGGCACAAGGGTGTTGTTTATGGATTGATCACCTGATACCTGTATTGGGACTGGAAACTTGGTTTCGTATTCATCGGCGAAAGAACAATAAATGTGGCTCTATGCTTGCTCAAAATTGTCTTCAACAGCATCCGCAAAATATGGATGCGATCGTGGACATTGCTGTAAAATGAGCGCTTGATGATTTGTGTAAAATTGTTTTGAAAGCTCGTTGAGCTTGTTGAGGCGAAACTCATAGTAGGATTTAGTTTTCTTTATTTGACCGTCCTTTTTAGCATTTTTAATTAGTTGGGTCAACCTGGAAGATAAGTCCATCTGCATTGCGTACGTGTCTTCAAATGGCTCGACCACAGCCAATGGTGCCGAACTCTGTTGTGCCAAATCACTACCATTACTTTCATTTTTACCCATTTTAATGTTTTCCTATTGCACTCTGCTTTGAAATACCACGCACAAATACTCTCACAAACACACTCACCTGTTTCAGTCGTTCCGCTCGTATTGCGATCAAACTTTGAAGGAAGGGGACGGCAAACTTCACGAGACTAGTGTGTCGCATGAGATGGCAATAGGCATGGGTTGAATCCGCTATTCTCCTCGACTTCTTGATTCCTCCGTTATTCGAGGCTCCGTTATGGCGATGTACGTGGCAAAGGTTGAGTAACTTTGCTGGTTTAAATTAATAGTAGATTTGCAAACAAGTAAGCACAAAGATTGAAGTAAGTTTACAAATATTCGAAGATGATGAAGTTATGAGTGTATGTTCCCCTCATGGGCCACCAAAATGTGTGACGATTCGCACCCGATCGTCAAAGTGGAGCAGAAGTCTACTCTGGGGGTCTTTCACACACTTTGTAATAAAAACTCAGAAATATGTTGAACTTCACCAGTTGTATTCATTTGTATATTTTCAATCTTTGACTTATTGCTAACTTTTGATTTACAAATTAGGAAATATAAAAGCTCGGTTATAAAAACGCGACCAGCTTCTCCTTATATCTTCTTCGTAGTGTCGTGCTGCTAACATTAGCAGCAGAAATCTAACATTCGCTGTTAAAACTGCTGTTGTCCACTGCTTTTCAGAGTCGCCAGAAAACAGCTGTCCAGCTTCTCCTAATCGACAGAAACACCCGTTCACACATTTAGTATTGTTGACAATTTGATACCTATTTAGAAGCTAATTTAAAAAGAGTCTTGTATTGCCATTTTTACTATTTGGATAACCCTTTTATCTACAAGGAACGGGCTTATTACAAAGAGTAATGTTAAGGGTTTTGGAGTGTTACCGCATTTTGAAAAATGAAATTATTAATTGTAATGAGCTTATTGGAGTTCCTTTAGCTTAAATCACGTTTGGATATTATTGTGACGTTTAGATTTGTAGTAAAAATTTGTTATGAGGCGAAGTCTTGGACCATTGATCGAAGACTCTGGTAACGAAGACCGCTGAGATTTAACGTACTGTATTATAAAAGCTAGGAAAAGAAAGGTAAGTAGTAGGGAAAGACGGGTTCTGGGACAATTAGCATATTAATGGCCCCCGCCCCCTTACTAATTAGCATATTAATGACCCCCGGCCTCTCACTAATTAACATATTAATGGCCCCCGCCTCTTCATTAATGTATGCGGGTTCTGGGACAATTAGCATAATCCATAAATTATCTGATTTTAAGGGGCTTAGATGTCATAAAAATGTCACGATCATATCCATAAAGAGTATACTAAATTGCCCCCCAACCCCACACCACCATGTGACAATACTGATCACGTGACCTTTTTGCCTCATTATCAGCAATTAATATTCAGCAGGTGTTGCTGTACACGGGAGAAAGGTCGCACACTTTCCCCACATCCCCATGTGACAATATTGATCATGTATCCTTTTCCTCATTATCAGCAATTAACATTCAGCAGGTGTTGCTGTGCACGTGAGAAAGGTCGCAAACCCAAAACATTTAAAGCTGGTTGCCTTAGAGGGACATGTCCGATCATGTTGGGGAATAACGTTTCCTATGATTGTAAAACTAATTTAGAAATCAAAAGAACCCCAAATAAAATAAATCCCTCAAGTTAATGATTCTCAGATGTCGAATATTTTCAAAAAGACTTTTTTTTCGCCCCAGAATGTTTAACTGGTAAATTTTTTCAAGATCTCTCCTTTCTACAAACGGGTCATACACATATCATAAAAGGGATTCAAGAAAGAGCTACCCGAACATGCGCACCTGTCTATTACCTGACCGGAATAAAAGGGACACATGCACAAGTCTGAAGGCGCACGCCCATTGACAAAATCATGAGCCTCACGCCAACGACCTCACGGCTAAGTGCGAGCTCTAATACGTTCCCATAATAGGGGTTGAAATCACGACCGCGCAACAACTCGCAAGTAGCCGACATATCTCAGTCAAGGAAATATTTTCCATTCTCCGTACCTGTAATTTTAACTCGAAATAAAATGTCAGAAGTTTATTTTGTACCATAATAATACATTTATTCATTTACATTTAATTATTTTGGTATTGCGAACATTTTTTTTTTATATATAGAAATTAATTTTCTGCTATGATTCCGGCGATTTGCATAGAAGAAGCAGGCGCACGTTTCCGACGTCATTTCTGGATTACAAAATGTAAAGTGTTCACCATAATTCGTAGTTTTGAGGTCATGTCCACCTCGATTCATGATTCAAAATGTTGACCAATTATCTCTCCTTTAAATTGTTCAATAATTTGGTCAATATCCTTATGAAACTTAATTTGGTTAATTTTGTTTTCTTGCACATCCTTACACATCTAGTCTCAACTTTAAAATAATGTATAAAAATTATTTTATTGTTTTGAAGCTACTTTTTAAAAATGTCAAAATAATGTATGCATTGTTTAGAGCACAAACCCCGCCCTTAAGGTGTGTTTCACAATAGGGAAACCGGTTTCCTTTAAACCTGTTTAATGACGGACAGCCCATTTCCTCGACATTAATGAGCTGACGACTCCCAAAAAACGTCTGTAGAAATCGTTTCTTTTCCACACCTTTACAAATAATTTGTTTTCCGCTTGTAATTGTCCTTAGATACTTTCGAGTTTGTGGAAAACTATTTTCTCCATCGTTCCAAAAAATTTTGTGATGTGTATTGGTTAACCAAATTGCAGTCTTTCGAGATTTTGTATTTAGCAAAGTAAAATCATATGGTGGTTCTATTAAAAAACTATTATTCAAGTTTGGATCTTTTTCGAATACAATTCTAATTTCCTTAAAAATAAATTATTATTATTATCAAAGAAACCTTGAACATCAATCGAAACAGTATCTTTCAACATTTTTCTAATGTTAAACAACTCGTTGTACTAGTCCGTTTAGTGGGTTATATTCAAATAAACGGTCTTGTATGAGGAGACAGTAAGCTTGGGTACTTTCATGACTTGGTGTCTTTAGTTCTATTGAAATTCTCACATCGATAGGACCAATTTTCACTGATTCGTTTTGATATGAAAGATCAACCACAATAATAGGGGCCTTCAATTTAAATTAATTTGTGGTCAAAAATGGTTGTGATTCACGATTATAGTAACTAGATTGAAATCTTGTATACATTTCATATAGGTGAGCATACTAATTCTTACAAAAATCAACATTCAGATTATCATATGGATATGACTCAGAATTCAAGTGAACTTTCAAGTTTGATAAGTTATTTGTGATAAGTTCTCCATTTAGTGTAAATCCAATTATGGCAAATCTTGGTTTTTCGCGGTTAGCCGACAATTTCACATTCCAGCTGTGTTGACTTCCATACCCCAATTTGGGGTTAACATATGAATCCCAACTCCGGAATGCGATTGGTAGGTTTACCAAGATTCTTAGTTAGCATCAACACTAGTTCATGCTTACAATTTAACAAAACTTTTTTAAAATCCTCAGCCAATCCCAACAAATTTTTTAATGGTACAGAAAAATTTTAATTGGGGATCCCGTAGAAATTTCGTCTCCACTGCTCCATCCAGAATTTAATAGGTATTGACTTTGAAGATTATCCAGAGATATACAATTTTTTAGGGTAGTAGCCATATCGAAATAGACTTGACACGTTGGACTCGTTGTATTTAGTTGTTACCTAGCAGTATTATGATAGTTACTTTCTTTTTAGTCTTGCTTTTGGATGGTTACTTTTTGTATAGTACCTGTACAGTACTTGATTTTGGACGGTTACTATCTGTATAGTATCTGTAAAGTACTTGGTTTTAGATGATAACTAAATGTTAACAAGTATTATGAGTCGCTATAGTCTCTTATTAAGAACTATCAAAGTACACAATTTAAAGTTTCTAAGATGTGTTAGCCAAACACACTTGCAGTGAACTATCATTACCTGACCGTCATCAAAGTCACATGCCCAAGACGCAAGGACATTGAATAAAATACATCCCCTTCATTTGTACCTGGAGTTTTAATTACAGTCAGATACAAAATTTTTAGGATTAATCAATATTTCTTTATATATTTTATTATTGTAAACATATTTCATTAAATTCATAATTAATTATATTTTATGTATATTTGTATATAATTAATTTTCTTACTTAAGCCCTCTGTAAGAAACATGTCGCTTATTAATCTTCGTTCCAAGCGTAGATTTTCGCTTGGTTCCCATAGATAGATGTAAAATAGTTCTCACAATGTAATCTTTCTCAGATGCTGAATTATTTTTAAAGCATTCATTTGTTCCATCCCATAATAATATTGTAACATATTTCGATGGCATCATTAGCTAGCATAGGAGCGCCTATCAATTTAATTTCTGATTGAAGTTTATGAGAGAGGTGTTGGGACCTGGTAATATCGGTTTTTGTTGTCAACTATTTTTCTAGTTCTAGTTTTCTAATTCTATTCTATTTTTATACTATTTGTATGAGTAAGGCATCATTGTCTAAGATTCTGAATAAGTTTAATAAACTCTTTAATTACAATACTGATTAGCTGGTTACTATATATTTTGTAGATGTATACAAGTTGTTTAGTATCTGGTTTCTATATGTTTAATAGATGTATACAAGTTGTTTACTAGATGTATACAAGTTGTTTACTAGCTGTTTAGTATCTGGCTA
This sequence comes from Drosophila suzukii, assembly GCF_043229965.1. NCBI lineage: Eukaryota > Metazoa > Arthropoda > Insecta > Diptera > Drosophilidae > Drosophila > Drosophila suzukii. The sequence goes on from NC_092082.1 coordinate 48,689,848, forward strand.
CTATATATTTAGTAGATGTATACAAGTTGTTTAGTATCTGGTTACTATATATTTAGTAGATGTATACAAGTTGTTTAGCATCTGGTTTCTATATGTTTAATATCTATATGTTTTTGGTCGAGTGATAGGTATTGACGAGACTAATACATTTAAGTTAAAACTTTGTTTCTAGCACGATAATTATAGGCGCAACAGGCTTGGGCGCTTTGTGGGCGTTAATATGGGCGAGGCAAACTTATTTTTAAATCAATTAATAGGTATTGACGAGTCTAATTCATTTCAGTTAAACATTTTTTTCTATCATAAAAACTGTAGGCACCACAGTTTTCGGCGGTTTTTGGGTGTTAGAGTGGACGTGGCACCCTGGGTAAATAAGCTTACGCTGCGAAAAAAGCTCAGGAATCTACATACCAAATCCCTTTTTAGCTTTTGCAGTTTCCGAGATCTCAGCGTTTATACGGACGGACAGACAGACGGACATGGCTAGACCGACTTGACTAGTGATCCTCAGCAAGAATATATACACTTTGTGGGATCGGAAACGCTTCCTTCTACCTGTAACATACTTTCCATCGAATCTAGTATACCTTTTTACTCTACGAGTAACGGGTATAAAAGTGCAGCATTTTCGATACGAGAATTCAAATGACCTTTCCATTGATGCCAAAATATACATGAAGTAAATTCAAATTATGAGTATATTAAACTTTTGTGTCGTTAAAATACGTATGCCGACATTTTTATTTTTTATCGTTCTTGCTTTATTTATTAAATTTTCACATGAGACTAACAATAACTGGATCAAGTCTTACAAATATAACCTTGAGGTTCAGAGACTGAGGTCAGAAACTGTGGACGTAATTATACTTTCGTTTATAGGAATATTTGTTGTTTATAGGACAAACAGAGTAGGGCCCAGTTCACTACCTTGTGGAACTCCAGCTTCAATGTTAAACTGTTTGGATGTTGTAGCATTGCATCTCACCGCGAAGACTCTTTGGTACGACTCAACTAACTTTTGGGTATTTTCTGACAGTAATGTTAAAACTTTATGCATAAGGCCCTTAAGTCACATTCGGTAAAAGGCTTAAGATATCTGTAACATACTTTCCATCGAATCTAGTATACCTTTTTACTCTACGAGTAACGGGTATAAAAAAGTGCAGTTCCAAAATATACATGAAGTAAATTCAAATTATGAGTATATTAAAATTTTGTGTCGTTAAAATACGTATGCCGACGTTTTTATTTTTTATCGTTCTTGCTTTTTTTATTAAATTTTAAAATTAATGAGACTAACAATACCTGGATCAAGTCTTACAAATATAACCCTGAGGTTCAGAGACTGAGGTCAGAAACTGTGGACGTAATTATACTTTCGTTTATAGGAATAATTGTTCTTTATAGGACAAACAGAGTAGGGCCCAGTTCACTACCTTGTTGAACTCCAGCTTCAATGTTAAACTGTTTGGATGTTGTAGCATTGCATCTCACCGCAAAGACTCTTTGGTACGACTCAACTAACTTTTGGGTATTTTCTGACAGTAACTTTATGCATAAGGCCCTTAAGTCACATTCGGTAAAATGCTTGAACATCGAGGAACATTACACTGCAATATTCCAGATGTTCAAGGGCTTTTCGAATTTCTGCGCGATAGTTCCGAACCTTTTTCGGATCCCAAATTAATGTGCCGGCATTACATTGTAAGCTCTTAGGTATGGTGTTAGTTATACTAATTTGGACAGGCACGATAATAAACTTACTGGCCTGTGCGATGAGGGAATTTTTTCAATTTTTTTTGGAATTACCCAGGTTTTATGATCCCGTTAAATAGTTTGAATATAACAGCTACATCAAAGTTTGGTAATTCAATTATTATTTTTTGAGTTATTAAAACCCCTCCTGGAGCCTTTTCTGGTTTCAACTGCTTTCTAATCAAGTTTACAAGCAAGAAAATCAGCCCTTTTGCAATTTCAGTGCAAAGCGACGGTAGATCAAAAGAGTTTGTGGCGGCTGAAGTACAGTTCGTTGGTGCTGAGGAAATATTTTGGCTCTGTCCTCGTCGCTACGGGCCCAAGTACCCGAGGAGTTTCTTATCGGAATGACTGTTCCTATCGGAAAGCTAAAATTTGGATATACTTCCCACAAGGGATGCTTTGTACTGGTCGGCGATAATTTCTCAATGTACCTGAACTGGGTAAGCTCTTCTACGTGCCTTTTAGGATCATTGACGTAGTATTTCCCAAGCAAGTTGTTCGATTTGAAGATTAATTTTTTATTGGTTGCAACGGACAGTCGTCTCTTGCGGTGTTGAAGTTTTGGCTGAGCCACGAGTACGGATCAATGTTCTATTCGACATCAGCCTCTAGGGGTGCTTGATTATTTCTGGGCTTTGAAGAAGAATTATTAAGTCCGGCGAGTGGTCCAATTAAAAGTCCGAAAGAGATTTGGCACGTATACGATTTCTTTGGATGTCACAGCAAAGTCAAATACATCCGGAAATTTTCTGAGGTCAGCAAGCCATTATGTAAAATATAAACATTATTGCTCATGTTTATGATTGTTGCATTCGTTTGGGGGTCACGAGTCGTGAGCACAAGTGCGTGTGCGAATTGTGAAGGTCCATTATTTGCCCTTCCATTATTGTAAAACGGAGGTGGGCAGTAGACAGCGGCGATTTGCCTGATAGTATTTTATAGATGTTGCTTTAAAAAAAATTTTAGCAAGCATCAGGTGGAAGTGTTTTCAATGCATTACCACCCGGATGACCTGCGCAATACGCAGTACATCCTCTTATTTGGAAGTTGAATTTACTTGTAAGATGTGTTTCTGCCAGCATCATTATATCTATGTGGTTTTTAGTGAGACATTTAATTTTTTAAAGTTTTGGATTTGCATAAGGTTTTGCATTGTTGTTTTCATGAAGGCATTAAGTCCATCACACTTTGTTGTAAAGTCAACAGCACGTCCATTTGGATCATTTGGAATTTTTCCTATTCTTTGCTCGGCTAAACGCATCGAGCTTGTGGAATCGCCATCAGATTTTTTAGTCCTGTTTTCAGGGCACTACCGAAATTCAGTACCCATTTGCTGACCAGTGCACTATGAGGAATTCGACCACTTTTTTTGGCCAAAACGCATTTTTTAAAAGTCGTTAAAAATTGATTTTTTTATCAGAATGCATCAGGATAACATCAACATTTAATGTTTCTAACAGAAAAGTTTAACAGTGCGCGCCACTGTTAAGATATCTGCTGTCAAAGCCTGTTTTTATTTCAACGAGGCGGCAGCGCTGGTAAATAACCTTTTATTCCTAATAGTTTAAATTGTCAACTAAACAGAGCACTGCAGTTTTTGAAAAACCATTCAATCATATGGATTTGTAACTTGTGTTTGTGAACTTGATATTGTATTTATCGTTTGTGGTGCCCATATATTGGTGCTCTAGTTCTAACCTCAAAAAAACCAAATCTTTAAGTTAATTTGTATTTTTAAATGGAGCAACAAAGTGATTCCAGATGTTTCCCTCTGAATCCTTTTATGTCTTGTAGAGTATTTAGTTCTTGTTGAGCTCGGTTAGTACAAAAGTGCACTTTTGCGCACATTCTCTAAAATTTAGCTTTAAAGACCTCTACCTAATACTGTATATTTCTCGCATTTTCGTCTGGTAAATGCCAGTTTCGATGTTATCTAAAAAAAACAGTGTGCAATTTTTTTCTTATTAAATAACGCTTATTGTAAAATTATTTTACAACATAAGGTGTTTTTGTATTTTTGTTAAGAATTATAGTGGAAACAATATAAAAAATTACAATTTCACTTAAAAAATAGAACATAAAAAACCCCAATATTTCTTTTAAATTAAGTTCGGTTTTCTTCAAAGAAATTAATTAAGAAAAAAAAATTGTATTTAATTAACAAGAAAAAAATTCTTTTTTTTTTAAGGCGGGACCATGCCTACCTTTTTTATTTTATTTCCTTATAATTTGATATACCTAATTTAAAAAACAACATTTAAATGTTGCTTCGTTTTTAAGTTATTAATTAATGCCACAAAAAAAGAATATCTATAAGAAATTGCAAATATCAAACAAGTCATTTTTGTGTAGAACATTTTAAGTTTAAATAAAAAATAAATACAAAATTTGAATACCTGTTACTCGTAGAATAATGTCTGTCCGTATGAACGCTGAGATCTCGGAAACTATTAGAGCTAGATGTTTGGATTGAGCCGAAAAGTAAGCAAATTCAATAAAGTGTTTTGGAGCGCAATTTGTAAATTCACGACTTTTGTATTTTGAACTTATGGTCTGTTATGTTATCTCTTGGCATATCAAACAATCTAGTTTTTTTTATGCGATAAATTTAATTTGAACTATTTGTACTGTTTGAAATATAAGTAAAAAGTCGACAGGGAATAAACAAAAACTAGAGCCAAGTTTTCAAGCCAAATAAAATATATAAAATTAAGAGATATCATGGCGAACTGCACTCTGTTTGGCACCCTACTAACAAACTTGCGATGCGCAAGAACCTCAAGTAGCTTTTATAGTTTCCAAGATCTCAGCGTTCATACAGACGGACATGGCTAGATCGACTCGTCTAGTGATAAAGAATATATATACTTTATGAGGTCGGAAAAGCTTCCTTCTACCTGTTACATACTTTCCGACGAATCTAGTATACCCTTTACTCTACGAGTAACAGATATAAATATGAAAAACATTTTACCGAAATTCGATTTTGAGCGGTCAGTTTACCAGAGAATTCTTAAGAGATATCTACCTGGCGCTCACATTTTTAATTATTTTGTAAAAGTTTGAATTTATCTGGTTTTCTACATGCAAAAAATTCGAATAGGACTGTTCGTTAAAATACACGAGCAATTAAGCAACCGCCGATAGCTGGATCTCGTGTGAAGATCAGCATCTCTCTCGCTCTTCATTAACTGACTAACGGGTATCTTATAGTCGAACCACACGACTACAGCTTTAAGAAATATACGTCAGATTTTAATAAACCTTAATACTTTGTAGGGAGCTGAATAACTCCCCACAAATTGCAGCGGAAAATATACATGGTGGCCTGCCGGCTACCAGATACGCGGCGAATTAGCGTAGTAACGGCATGTCGGAGAAAGAGAGTTTGGAGAACGAGAGGTTAGAGAAAGAGAGTTTGGAGAAAGAGAGTTTGGATAACGAGAGGTTGGATAAAAAAAATTTGGAGAACTAGATGATGCAATTGGAAATAACGGAACGCACCGGACTTTGGACTCTGCCGTGGACTTTGAACTATGAGAAGAAGTGCTACATCTCAGCAGCAGAACGGCACGCCTGGATGCCACATGCCACAGGAGGTTCAGCAGGATAGCGCCAAGACATCGGACTCCAGGTGGTAGCCGTGGGTCTGGGACAAAGAGGTCAAACTAGAGTGGAGAGTACCAGCGGGCCGTAAAAGGTAACTAACGGTTCCCGGATGCCCTATATAAGGCCGCAGGGCGCTGGGAGCTGCATCAGTCGATTACGAGGAGTCAACCCAACAAGATCAGTCAGTAAGCAAAGACCTAACTCAATCACCAACAAATCAACAACAACAAGCAAAGTCGTCGTAAGCAGCGTCGTGGGAAGCCTACAAGAAGCAAGATCGTTACGTCGAGACGTTCGGGATCGGGACATCAGGGATCTCCAAATTGAGATACAGGTAGCTGAAGTCCAGAGGGCATCACACGGCTAAGTCAAGGCGGTTCGTTTCTTACTTTGTCGCGCCCACACCCTGGCACATCGCACGGCGGGTTCGTCAGAGTCAAGCGATGAGGAACCGTAACTCGAGGGAAAGATGTCTAGAGCCATTGTGCCTTGCCCGACTGAGCAGGACCTGGCACGAAGGACGAGCGGTGGAAGAATTTGTGGTTTTAAGAGGCGTTTTCCTGGGGAGCCCAGCGATTACCGGCGAGGTCCCAATACAGCAACCGTCCAAGACCCCGAGTGGCAGAGGACCACACTACAAGCCAGAAAGGGCGAGCAGTCACATTGACAACAACACTAGTGGACATCACCGGCAACCACATCACGATCGCTGCGGGGAACTCTTAGAGGAGCGCAGGAACGTCAAGGACGTCAAGCAGCAGGGTGACGCTGGGGTGGACTCTGCGAGTCTAAGGCACGACAAGCGGCCTCGAGTCAACGCGTTGGCGAGCCGAGACGAGCAGTATCAGCAGCCAGTGGAACCAGCGCCATACGACACCGAGACCAACCTAGCCACCCTCCGCAGTAATAAGTACGAAATCAAATCCAGTGCTGTTTTTTGAATTCTGTGCTTTCTCACTGATCTACGGGCAGTCTCGTCATATAAATTTGTTGGGACGAACACAAAATCTACTGAGCTAGCCGCAGGAGTTTTGTAGCGAGCAGACCAACAAAATCAGTTCGTTGCTTGTTGGTAGAAGAAAAAAAACTACGATTGGTATAATGGAAGACATTTGGTAAAGTTTTATTCTTAAAGTGTTAAAAATGAGAGACTAATTTGCATAGAACTAGACATAAGATCGCTTATTGATGCTGTTCTATAACACATGAAATAGGTGTTCTTCACGGGGAACAAAACGGGGAAAATGGACCACAAACAAAGCTGCGTAGTTTTAATATAAAAAGTTACCTGAGTTCCAAGTTGTGACGTCGTCTGATACCTTTCCCATTTAGCCATTACATCGCATATTTTTTCGTCCAATAAAAGACTTCTTTCCGAGTTTCCGATTACTTCATAAATGGAATATCCTTTGGATTTATCATGTAATCCGATTTTTTTTTTTATAATTTCCAATACTTCATGGGTTGTAGAGCTTGGTTGAAATTCAATTGAATAATACTGTCCGTCCATAAAATAAAACTTTGAATAACAAGGTCTGCGATTAGTTGTACACAAAATTTCCTGACCGCTTGGGGTCCACTGACGGCGCCTTGTCCCTTGGGTTCTAAAAAAACACTTTAAAAAGAAAAGTTGTATAAACATTTTTTAAAATTATTTTTATTTCTGTTAAATACTTTACTATTTATGTTACTATTATGACTAAACCAGTCGACGCACGTATATAAGATATTGAAAAGGCATGATTATGATATCTTTTACGCCTTAGCTGATGAGACCCAATCGATATTCCCTGCCTATCATGCGATCGGATCCAGTTTTTGCCTAAAGTGTGAAACTATGCCTTACATTACCAAAGGTATTTTTCTTGGCAATCCGGCCAGTTATGTTGGCAGACTAAGGATCCGGCGGGTTACATGCACGGTTTGAGTTAGAAGTCGAATCCGGGAACAAGCGACCAGTTGATATTACCAAAGCTATTGAATTCTTTGATGTTGAGATGTTTTCCTCAAAAAATTTTGAGCTAAAATAAAGTGTGCTAGACACAAGATCTTATTACGGTCCAGGAACCGACATAGCGACTAGCTCGAGGAAAAACTGTCGGGGGCAGAAAAGAGAAATAACTCACATCACAGGCTTTCAGGAGGACTGTTGAGAAGGTGGCGGATCCGAACACTGGGTACGATCATATCAAAGTCTACGCTTGTTGTTCTACTGTGTCTGCTATAGATAGGAATATGGCCGATTATCCGGGGCAACGTCAAGCTTCGTTAGCGAAGAACTGGCGGACAATATTGCTGCTCTAGAAAATGTTACAAGGACGACGCGGCAAGTTAGGTAAGCAGACGGTAGATGCGGCGGCAACTATCGACTGACTTTGAGCTTGCTGTCCTTACCGGGGTAGTGTTCTCGCTGGTGTTGGGTTGGAATTTCCTAACACAAGTCGGAACAGAAATAAAATGTGCCAGACACGGGATTATAATGCCGGCCAGAAACCGACAGACTTGATCACCATTGATCACAATGATGGACGAAAAACCAAATGCACCAAGATGCCAAGAATTCAAGAGGATATCAATGCAACGGTGGATGAGCTTTGTAATATTAGGTTCAGAACACACTCGAAGAGCCCGTATAGCTCCCCCATCGTAGTGATGAAAAAGGAGATAGGCAAGTGAAGGCTGTGCGTCGAGTTCAGGTAGATCAACCCAAAATCTATGGAAGAGGCCAACCCGACTTCTTGTGTGTAAGCCGTTTTGGTTTAAAAGATGGATACTGGCAAATTCCACGGAAAGAAAACAGCAGGCAGCTCATAGCCTTCACTCCAGCGAAGGAATGTGCAGAGGTCCGGAAAACGTTGAACCAGAAACTCCCAAAATGCTACTGGTACTAATAGACCAGTTTTCCAAGGGAAGTCAACTAGTGCCGCTGCACAGCGCAGCAGCCGTTTCCTTTCAAAACGCGTTCAGGAAACGCACTGTCGCAAAGTATGGTACCCCGAAGGATCCTATAAAGTTTTCTGGCCGACATGGATATTAGACATCACCATACACTAGACTATTCTAAAAAGGCAATCGACGGCAGGTTTGGGTAACGTGGTATGTGCCAAGAAGCACAACCAATAAAAAGCTGGCAAAAGATTCGCCGCGAAACCGGCCTTAGATACGACGGGCCGTATCAAGTTGTTGATTACGCCTCGCCGTTGATCTGCAAAATACGCCACACAAGCACAAAGAAAATGCGGACATCCACGTAACTGAACTTAATCAACAACAAACACAAAGCCCAGACGAGCAACAGCAGCACACAAACGCCACAGCTGATTAACAACATGTACATTGATCCAGACTCCGAGCTAACAGGTCATTCCCCAGAGTCAAGCATGATTACGCCATGTAGAAAGGAGAGGAACCAGATTTTGCAAGAGCCAGAGTTATCCGAGACTACGCCAAGTAGCGAGGTTGTAGGTGTGTTGGGTAGGTTGGGGTACCAGGATATGAACAATGATACATGTAAGCCTAAGCACAATCATAGTATGTGGATGGCTTATAGTATGTCAAAGTCATCTGAAGGATTCATTCGTCTCCCGTCAAAACCAGTACTGTAGCCAGCCGGAAAATCAAAACGTACAACGACGAGCACTTTCAATTTTTATTTCAATCAAATAAAAAGAATAAAATCGTTGGCAAACGCTGGAGGAAAAACACAGAAAAATACACAGAAAAAAATTATTAGGCAGAGAATGAGTCCACAGCTAAGTTATCGAAATCTGATGGGTATCGTTACCTAATGGATCCAAATGGAGAAACGACGGTAACGGAATGCAAGTTCAGCATGAAACAACTTCGCGGGAAAATTTTAGACTCATGGAAAAGATATGCAAACTGATTCAAAGACTTGCGCTGTAGCGTCGAGGAATGATCGAGAGAGCTAATCGTCGGAGACATCAAGGAGACTTAAAGACTACAGGATACACGAGGATAAAAGCCGGAGGAGAATCGAGATTAAATGGTTTCGAGAAAAAAGGGGAAATGTAGCAGTGGCAATAATTCAAAATGGCTGCTGGCGTCCGCATACGCGGCGAGTTGTCACGGAGTAACGGTAAGGCGAAAAGAGTTCGGAAAGAGTTCGGAAAGAAAGAGTTGGAAAACTCTAGTTTACACTCAAAAAATTTTTGCTTTAAAACCACTTTTCTAGACGAAAATGTTCTTCCTGTACACGCTGGTATCACTGACATGTTTTTTGGATGTGGCTTGATTAAAGAGCTAATACCACAGAACCAAATTATCAAACCGTTTGACAGTTGAAACAATCTAAAAGTAGACCGATTTACCTTTCCGAGGACTTGTAATTTCTTGGAATCGGACTTCAATTTAGTTAGTTATTAACCAAGCAAGTTACCCAAATTACATTTTTTCTATTTTTTTTACAAAGTTTTACTAACTTATGACTTAAGACAGCGCTATGGCTGGTTTAGTAGAAGTATTCAATTTCATTACTTCACTTTTTTCCTCGAAGAAAGGATTACTGATGTCAATTTCTACACATTAATGGAGTTGTTAAAGGACTAAAATCTGCATTCACTAGATTAATAAACTTTATTATGCATGCGGAAGTTATATATTCAGCGGAAGAAAAGGCAGAGATATACCGCTGTCTTTATTATACCCTATTCAACAGTATTTTGGCTTAGAAGCGAAAAATGTAGATAAACCATGCACTCCCAAGTCTGTACGCGGCACATGTACATCTCGGCTAACCTCTTTTCGAATTGGAAAGAGATGCCATTTCTCATTTACAAGACTAGTTGTTTTTTTTTGGTTTGCCTGGGATCGGAACAGGATTTTAATACCAGTTATTCGTAGAGTAAATGGTCATAAGTATGATATGTAACAGGTAGAAGGAATCGTTTCCGACCCTATAGAGTAAATATATTCTTGATCATTTAGCCATGTCTGTCTGTCCGTCTGCCTGTCTGTCCATCTGTTTGAACGCTGTGTTCTCGGAAACTATCAAAGCTAGAAATTTGGGACTTGGCATGTAGATTCGAGAGCTTCTTTCGCAGCGCAAGCTAGTTTCTCCTTCAGAGACTCCTTAAAGAGAACTACATCATCGATCGAGAGGTTGGGTGTTGAAGTGGTCCATTTCGGACGTTGTTGCAGAGTAATCAGATACTCCTGATGCCATTTCTTCCAGAATCCTTGAAGCATAGCTTGCTTGCTTTGCCAATATCGTAATCGGAAAACAGGGATGTGGCTTAAGTCAGATCTGGCACGGTCGTTAACGGTTGTCCAATTAAGAAGTGGGCGGGTTATAAGTAGTTGTTTTCGGTAACAGATGTGTAGCATAAGGGGCGTGAATTAATCACTGCGCTGATTTGAGAAGGCAAGGTGTGCATCTGTTCGTTGCGTTGAATTGCCGGTGACTCGGCGCAGACGCAGTTTGACACAGCGAACTGCCGACTCCCATTTCCCTCCCCAATGAGGAACTCTAGGGGGAATGAGTACCCACTGAATTCCATCATCCGCCAGTGTGGATGTGATGATGTCCTTGTGTCGTTGTGATGAAAGCAATTCTTGCATTTCGTTGAGGGATCGCTTAGCTCCAATAAAGTTTGTTCCGTTGTCGCTTTAGTTCTTGCTACACTTGCCACGTAGGGATATGAAGCGCCGCAAGGCAGCCAAGAAGGTTTCTGTTGTCAGGTCTCCAGAATCTCTGACGAACGATTACAAACAGGGAAGAAACGCCAGGGTGAAGATTTACTTGGTGCTCGTGTTCCAGGATCATTGCCTCTCGGGACAATGGCGATTCGTTCAGTCGTCCGCCTACCCTCAGCAGGTCGTTTTCGTCCATCATTGGTGCAAGTTTGACCAGCTGCGATCGGCTTCTTAGGGGTTTCTTGGCAAGGAGCAATTGATAGTCCTCGTGGAAACAGCGCTGCGCGTGTTTTATACAAATGATCCTTGCTGCCTTAATCTCTTCAAATGTAAGATCTCTAGAGGCCTTATCGCAGGATGGATTTTGTGTACGTTGAATGAATCGCTTCACATAGGCCACAATGTGAACGAGCTTGAGCCAAGAAAAAACTCGTGCGATCAGCTCATCGAGTGGATGAACCTGAGCTGCAACAGCCAACTGGCGACGATTGTGCGTCGGTATCATCCGCTTGAATGATTGAGGTATTCGATACCCATTTCCCTAGTTCTGGCACGACATCAGCTGACATCTTGGTTTCGACGTAGTTCATTCTCATTGTTTGACCCAGTAAGAACATCATCGACATAAAAATCCTCCAGTAGGATTTTTGAAGCATTCGGGTTGTCGGAGTTGTTCCAGCACTCGTACCGCCAGGAAGGGTGCACATGACGTTCCGTAGGTTACAGTGCACATTTGAAAATGCTTGATCGGATCGGATGGATCCTCTCCTCAAACGATCTTCTGGTAGTTTCTGTGCTTTTCGTTAACCCATATTTTCCAGACATTTTATTTATGTCCGCTGAGAATGCGAACTTGTACATTGGAAAGCGTAGGCACACAACAAATAAATCGCGTTGGATCGCCTAACCATTGACGTCGCGAAAGGATCCATCAAAAAACACTCGCAGTTTTCGGCCTAGCACTAGGTGATGGGGAAGAAAGAACTGATTTCCAGTAGCGATTTTCTCTAGCGGCACCTCACGCATGTGTCCCACATTGATGTACTCCCGCATAAAGTATACGTACTGTTTCCGCAGCTTCGGCCAAAGAGCTTGTGGGATAGCTCGGAGGGCGCCAAGCTGAAGGCTACCGAACGGGTCGCAGGTTGCGGATAGCGAGCGCCCTCTCCAGGGTAGCTACGAATAAGCGTGGAAGTTGGACACGGCCCGGCTACCGCCAAGCCCCCGACACTAAGCGTAAATAAGTAGCCCCGGAGCTGCAACAGCCAGTGCAGTCAAACAGTTTGTCTTGACTTCTCCTTGAATGCGTTTGTCTGAAAGAAATAAACCAAATCGTGAATCGTTCAACTTTACCAGGTATTGAGCCTTGTCCTGTAGCCACAAAGGTCCATTCCACCACAAATGGAAGTCCATGAGGTCAGCAGCCATCAGACCCCTGGAAGCACAGTCAGCTGGGTTTGATTTGGAGTCATGCCGCCAGGCCTTCCTAGGAATAGTGTCAAGAATTTTGAAGGTTCTGTTTCCAACAAACGTCTTTAGTTGGGTTGGTGCAAAGGATAACCAGGAGAGCACTGTTGATGAGTCGGACTAGGCAAAAACAGTTATGTTCTTGTGGCGCATTCCAGAAGAGATCGAACGAATGAGTTGGCTTAGAAGAAGTGCTGCGCAAAGCTCCAGGCGTGGCAAGGATTGTTGTTTTAGTGGCGCCACCCTTGTCTTCGCAACCACAAGAGACACCGAGATGGATCCGTTGTCATTTGTAACACTGCTGTATACCACAGCAGCATACGCCTTGGTTGAGGCATCCGAAAATCCGTGAGGCTCGATATTGTCTGCGTCGTTGGCAGAGTGTCTAGATCTGCTCTCCACTTCATCCCAATCCAAGTTTAAGAGCCAGAGTTTTGGGAAATAATCTTAAACTGGATTACAATGAGTGCCAAGAGTCCGAGAGGATCAAATGTCCTGGAGACGTCGGACAAGACTTGTCTCTTTGTGATTTGCCGCAAGACCTAAGTTTTACGTTAAAATGTCTTTTTCAGGATGCCAGTATAGTCCGAGGACCTTAACTGGCGACGATTGTGCGTCGGTATCATCCGCTTGAATGATTGAGGTATTCGATACCCATTTCCCTAGTTCCAGATTTGCGCACGACATCAGCTGACATCTTGGTTTCGACGTAGTTCATTCTCATTGTTTGACCCAGTAAGAACATCATCGACATAAAAATCCTCCAGTAGGATTTTTGAAGCATTCGGGTTGTCGGAGTTGTTCCAGCACTCGTACCGCCAGGAAGGGTGCACATGACGTTCCGTAGGTTACAGTGCACATTTGAAAATGCTTGATCGGATCGGATGGATCCTCTCTTCAAACGATCTTCTGGTAGTTTCTGTGTTTTTCGTTAACCCATATTTTCCAGACATTTTATTTATGTCCGCTGAGAATGCGAGCTTGTACATTGGAAAGCGTAGGCACACAACAAATAAATCGCGTTGGATACTGGGCCCTATGAAAAGAGTGTCATTTAAGGCCTAACCATTGACGTCGCGAAAGGATCCATCAAAAAACACTCGCAGTTTTCGGCCTAGCACTAGGTGATGGGGAAGAAAGAACTGATTTCCAGTAGCGATTTTCTCTAGCGGCACCTCACGCATGTGTCCCACATTGATGTACTCCCGCATAAAGTATACGTACTGTGTCCGCAGCTTCGGCCAAAGAGCTAGTGGGATAGCTCGGAGGGCGCCAAGCTGAAGGCTACCGAACGGGTCGCAGGTTGCGGATAGCGAGCGCCCTCTCCAGGGTAGCTACGAATAAGCGTGGAAGTTGGACACGGCCCGGCTACCGCCAAGCCCCCGACACTAAGCGTAAATAAGTAGCCCCGGACACTCAGCGGGTATCTGCGCCGTAGCAGTACCGACGTCGCGCTTGTGCTGCCGCCTCCGACAAGTAGCTCACACATACCCCCTTCCCACAATCTTTGAACGTTCTTCTTCCCTACCCACACAACTCATCTCACCCCGAGAGTGAGTCAATCTGGCTGGGAGTCATCAAAAAACTCAGTCTCAAACGGTGAGCTCAGGCAAGTGGCGACCGCCTGTTCTAAGTCAGTCTTACCCGGGTACAGCGCATCTCTGGCCGGGTGGACCTGTCCCTTCTCCGCAGCTCGTGGGATTTAACATGGAGAATTTAATTAATAACAACAAAAAGATAACAGCTCCAAAAAAGAGCCCTACGACGACAAGAAGAGCAAGATCACGGCTCCGAATACCCTAGTTCATGTGACGTCTACCCCTGCCAAGGCCAGCGAACAACGCAGCCGGCTAAGCCCAACTCACCATAACGACAATCCAAAGCCTCCCACCAGCGTAAGTGTGGCTAACCAGCTACTCCATCCTGAGGGGATCGCCAAAGCCGGTCTCGTGGTGAGTACCAGGACAAAGGAGTTCAAGAGGATACCACCTAACCAGGCAGGACCTCTTGGACGTAAGAAAGCTTTCCGGATCCTCAAACGGCTCCAATCCAATCCACTCATATCCAAGAGGACATAGCCTGGGCAAAGGCGGTAATCCCAGACTTCGCTATGACCACCAGCAACAGCAACAAGCGAGGGAGGTCGATGAAGACAGCTCAACCAGCGAGCAAGAAGGCCAGAGTAACCAACCGCAGCACATGGTCGAGATCCTTTGCTGAAGTAGTAAAGGTTCGGAAGATCATTGGAGTCATCGACCAGAGCGATGAAGGCGGAAGGATCCCAAGGAACCATTGGGGTCTGGTTAGACGGGTCCTTGCGTCAGTGGCCTTGCTGGACGAAAACCCAGGTCCGCCACCCGATTGCACAGATGAAGGGTGGTACCAGGGCAACGTTAAGTTGATCGCCTGTGAAGACGAGAGATCGGCAGCACATTGCTAGGCCGCCATTAATTATTAAGGTCGGAGAGGTCTACCCCGGGGCCAAGTTGGCAGTTTGCGAGGCCGCAGAGCGAGGGTGTGGCTGCCGTCGGAGCCCTCGGAACCAGGGGCTATACTCAGCCTGCTGACTAGGCTCAACCCGAAGCTTCCGACAGACGGTTGGAAGGTGGTCAATCCTGTCAAACGTGGTAATCCTCTTGAACCAAGCCTGCTTGGAACCCCCCGCAGCCTAACAAAACCGGGTGAACTACGGGTTCGATAAGGTGCAACTACGCATCTACGACACAAATAAGCTAGCGGCAGACAACCTGGCTGCCTATGCGTCATACAAACCCCAGAGCGACGACGAATTGGAGCATGAGGAGGCCACCCTCACTGGCTACTTGTCAACCGACTCGGAGGTGACAGAGAGCCTGAAGCAGCTGTGCACTCAGGACATAGCCCGAACAGGGCGTACTGTTCTCCAGGACATAGCGGAGGAAGCGGAGGGTACCCAGCCCGACCACGGTCCTAAAGATGGTGCAGTTCCTGCAGATTAACCTGCACCATAGCAAGGCAGCATCCGCTGCCCTCCTCACCCGCTTGGCAACAGGCAACATAGACGTAGTCCCCATTCAAGAGCCATGGATTGTTAGTAACAAAATCTGTGGCTTATCAACCCCCCTATACAAGCTATTTTACACAGACACACTTTAACACATTTCTTATTCCACAGTTTAGAGAAGGCGACCTCACCACGGTCAGACTGGAGCTAAACGAAAACAGTAATCACACCATAGCATCATTCTATCTGGCTCACGACTACGAAGGTCCTCTACCAAACACCACTACACTACAGCTCATACATACACACTCATCTAAGGAACTCATCCTGCATGGGGACGCTAACTCACACCACACGCAATGGGGAAGTACAAACACAAGCGAAAGGGGTGAGTTACTCTACGACTATCTTCTTCAATCAAATCTATTTATCTGCAACAATGGTAATGACCCAACCTTCATCACTAGAAATAGGAGGAAAGTTCTAGACATTACACTAATATCTGATACCCAATTTAACCAGCTAGAAGCGTGGAAGGTGGGGATCGAGCGCTCATTCTCAGACCACCGATACATAGAATTTACAATAACTCTAGACTGTCCTCCCGCCGAGAACATTACTAATCTAAGATTAACCAACTGGGGATACTACAAAAATCTCATCAACAAGAACCTACACGCTCCACCGACGCACGTACGCAACGGTCAAGAATTAGATAGCCTTAAAAAGTGCTTGCTGAAGCAGAACAGTCGAAGCAAAGCACAAACCACCATGGTGGAACGCAACCCTGGCGAACCTTAAAAGAGAGCGTAGAACTTACTTCAATACAGCTAAATACAACAAAAGCAAATCTACCTGGAATTTGTACCATACAAAACTAAGCCTATACAAAAAGGAAATTAAAATATCAAAACAAAGAGCTTGGGCTAATTTCTGCAGTAGCATAGAATCTACTGCGGAAGCATCCAGACTCAGAAGAATTTTAGCAAAATCTCCAGCAACCATTGGCTATCTAAAAATCAATGCTGACAGCTGGACGGAAAACAGTCAGGAAACCCTTGAACTACTGTTGGACGCCCACTTCCCTAAGAAACCTATGTAGTGGAAGACCTCTTCATAGAGGAGAACTTAGACGACCAGAGTATAGACAACATCTCAAACCCTGGCCGCATTCAGTGGTCTGTTAACTCTTTTAAGCTCTTCAAATCCCCCGGCCAGATGGGTTCTTCCGGCCCACCTACAACGGGCACTAGATATTTCCCTACTCTGGCTGACAGCCATCTTCTACGGCTACCTTGCTCTAAACCATATTCCCACAAGGTGGCTGGACGTTAAGGTAATTTGTATACCGAAAGCCGGCACACCCTCCCACACCAACCCAAAGGACTTCCTCCTGATTACTCTCTTCCTTCTTGTTGAAGACCCTGGAAAGGATAATTGACACCCATACCAGGCTAACCGTCAACCAAAGCCAACTCTCTGACGCACAGCACGCGTACCGTAAGGGTAGATCAACAGATACCGCCCTCCACTCTCTAGTATCCAGTATAGAAAGGAATACTCTCCAAGCCGAAGTCATGGCAATTCAATTCTCTTAACGAGATGGCCACTCATCTGATCATCATATGGGTGCCTGGACATCGCAATATTGAGTGCAACTGCATAGCAGGGACAACCGCCGACATCCTTCGCGATAAGGACACGGTGGACAGAGACTGTACACACTTTCCAACAACCGTTGGAATTCAATCTCAACTTGCCACAATTCTAGACTAACATGGCCAAACTTCAACTCGAAAAGAACAAAAACTCTCCTACAATGTAGAAGAGATTACATCTCAACTCTCCTAAGTGCCCTCACGGGCCACTGTCTTATAGGGACTCATGCGCACAGGCTGGGACTCAGTAACCACGACATCTGCCGCAGCTGCAAACAGATAGACGAAAATGAGAGCATCGAACACCTCCTATGCTTCTGCCCAGCGCATAACCTAAAGCGCTTCCAAACCCTAGGTAGCTACACACTTCAGAACCTTGCGGCGCCGAACCGGCGTAAGCATCCAGCAGATCTTATGTTTCGTAAGAAGAACAAAATACTTCGCGAAAGCAAATAACCCATGAGCTAGGGAAAAAGATCTAATCATCATTACTATCTAATCTCCAACCACTTCTACCTAACCTAACCTACAACACTTTACGGAATATGAAAAAGGTATCGAATTAGGAATACAAATGACAAGATTGGGACTATTTAATCCAAAACTATTAAAACACGATTATTTAAAATATATGAACCCTGAGAAATTGTTGAAAATCAAAACTTCCACTTGGCATAAACAGACACAAGTGAAATTTTGATTATTTCCAACATTCCTTCAGAGATAGTCAAATCTCCCGTTTTTGAAATTATTCCTTATCCCGGTGAAAATAACAATATATTAACAGAAAATATACTTAATATATATTTCCTATATAAAGATAAAATATTTAATAAAGAAACAGGGACAATTGTAATTGATGATTATATAAATTGAATATTTAGACCTTAAAACACTGAATGCAAATATACTAAAACTTATAAAAATTTCCAAATTAATTATGTTGAACCCAATGTTTTATTGACATGGAATATCCCTAAAACATTGTTGAATTAAAATTGCATTAATAAATTTCTACAGTCGGAAGTAACCTCGCTAAAATCCTTAGTTGTTCAATACAATTAGATGAATTCACTCTTTCAAATTCAATGTTAGATTACGCACAGAGTGTTTATATAAATAATAATATAACAAAATGGGAACCATTGTCTTATATTCAAACAAAAGAAGTAATAGAATCACATACAAAATATTATAGTGTATTTCAAATAATCACTTTAACAACCTCTGTAATAATTATTATAAGCATTTTATTGTATTTCTGGTATAAATTTAAGAGCATACCAAGAAGACTTATTGTAAAATATATAAAACCAAAGGAAGAAACACCAAAAAGTACAGAATTTGTAAACGATTTACCCAATCAGAATAACATAGAAGAAAATGTAATGTTATACCCAAAACAATCCGCCTGAGGACAGGCCAAATTCAACGGATGGGGTAGTGACATATCCATATCACCTCATACTCCTATGTACACGTCACCACACCCACACATACATGCTCACATTACGCAGTCACCCTCGAGACACCCTCTAAAAAATAAGAACCCAAACTTAATTGTCAGCAAGCCAATGGAAAATTACCGAACTATAAGCAAGCCAGAGAAAAACAAGGAAGAACGCTATAGTCGAGTACCTCGACTATCATATACCAGTTACTCAGCTAAAGGGACCAAAGGGAAATGGAGATATGCAAGCAGCAAAGCGAGATTGAAATGCGCCAGCTACCGGCGATAGACAGATTTAAGCGCTATAGGCGTTAGAGTTGGCCAATACATTTCAGTTAAAATTTTTAAACTAGCATGAAAACTGTGGACGTCACAGGTTTGGGCGGTTTGTAGGCGTTAGAGTGGGCATGGCAAACATTTTTTTGCGTCAATCGATAGGTATTGATGAGAACAATACACTTCGTTTAATATTTTTAGTCTAGCATCAAAACTGTAGGAGCCACAGTTTTAGGCGGTTTGTGGGCGTAAAAGTGGGCGTGGCACATTGCTGAAACAAACTTGCGCTGCGTAAGAAGCTCAGGAATCTGCACGCCAAATCTCAATAGCCTAGCTCTTATAGCTTCCGAGATCTCAGCGTTCATCTCAGCGTTCTGTCCGTCTGTCCGTCCGTCCGGATGAACGCTGAGATCTCGGAAACTATAAGATCTAGGCTATTGAGATTTGGCGTGCAGATTCCTGAGCTTCTTGCGCAGCGCAAGTTTGTTTCGAAAATGTGCCACGCCCACTTTTACGCCCACAAGCCGCCCAAAACGGTGGATCCTACAGTGTTTATGCTTGAATAAAAATTTTAACTGAAATGTATTGTCCTCATCAATACCTATCGATTAACCAAAAAATGTTTGCCACGCCCACTTTAAAGCCCACAAGCCGCCAACAAACTTCAAAAAATCGTAAATATGAGCGCTGTTATCTCAGAAACTATAGAAGATAGAGAATTTTAGATGTATATTCCATAGCCTTGTACGCAGTGCAAATTTGTTACGCAAAGATGCCACGCCCACTTTAACGCCCACAAACGGCATAAGCCTGTGGCGCCCACAATTTTCATGCTAGAAAGAAATGTCAACTGGAATGTATTAGTCTCATCAATACGTATCGATTGACCCAAAAAAAGTTTGCCACGCCCACTCTAACGCCCATAACGCCTAAATCCGTCTACCGCCCACATAACCATATATTTTGATCGCGGGTAGGTTGCGCATGTCAATCTCGCTTTACTGCATGCATATCTCCATTTCCCCATGGGAAGCTGAGTAACGGGTATCTGATAGTCGAGGTACTCGACTATAGCGTTCTCCCTTGTTCCAGCGGCTTCGGAAGAGGAGGTTTTGTTGACGTATTTATAATTTTTATGGCTGAGTGAGCTGGAGTTAGTGGCCTTTTTTGCTTGAGACTTGAATCTTAAAAATCAAGTTCATTTTGTAGTTTTTGGGCAGTTGCCCAGGACGATGGTGGTTGTTTCTTTAACAATAGCCACTTTAAGTGCGCTATTCTTGTATTTATTTTATTCTTTACGCCCCCGCGTTTAGCCATAACTCCATCTCTACTCACTCAGTTTTTTCCATTAGCTTCCAGATTTTTTTCGTTTCTCCATTCCGATTTTCCGCCAGGTCATAAGATTTTTCCTCAATTTGTATTTAATACTTGGTTGTCCTTTGTCCTGCAATCTCCTGAGGTGCTGCAATCTTCGGATTGTCCGGTCACGGTCGCCATGTAATATCCAGGTAATATTCTTTAAGGATTCCGGCAGTTTAGTTTTTATGAGTGTTTTTAAAATAGTCTCCCTCGTGGCATTTTTCAAATATAACACAGGCAGCAGATTTGGATGTTTAATTCTTGAGCTTTCTTTATTGAATGATTTCTGAGTTCTTTTACATTTGTTCCTATAGCTAGTGACCGCGGAGCTGCGCCGCCGTTGACGCCAGCAGAGGAGCGTTTATGTATAAATGTATATATACGGCGAAATCCGTCTCGACAGAGAGGAGGTATTATTTTCGCATGGTGGCGGAACCGTCTCGCATGTCAAATATGCGGACGCATCATTTCCCAGTGCCATTTTACTCAAAGGCGGTCATATACCCGGGCACTTGAGGGAATGCTTGGAACTTGGATTTGTATACACATGTGCCGTCCATGTACTAAAATGTATTGGTAATAATTTTAATGCATAACACTGAGAACAGTGTGCATTCGATACATTACTTTTCTTATGTCTTTTTTTAATGCAAGCCCAATTTTCAAAGACTGTTTCATTTCATATCTTAGCAGTCCTTTGAACATCCACCTTGTGCAGCAGTAGGTTTCTTGCTTAATAAGATTTAAATAATAGGTGACAAATTGAAGAGTAAAAGTCACAGTTATATTTTGACAAAGAATACATTGAATCATTCAGGTTTCATTCACTTTTCATTTGTCGAAACATTTTTGGCACTTACCCAATGTTATACCCATTACTCGTAGAGTAAAAGGGTATACTCAATTCTTTGGAAAGTATGTTACAGGCAGAGTGAAGCCTTTCCGACTCAATAATGTATATATATGTATTCTTGATCAGGATCACAAGCCGAGTGCATCTAGCCATGTCCGTCTGTCCGTGCAGATTCCTGAGATTCCTGAACAGCGCAAGCTTGTTTAACGCCCACAAAGCGCCCAAAACTGTGGCTCCTACTGTTTTGATGCTTGAATAAAGATTTAAAATGAATTGTATTGTTCCCATCAATACCTATAGATTGACCCAAAAAAAAGATTTTAACGCTCACAAGCTGCCCACAAACTTCAAAAAATCGTAAATATGAACGCGGATTTCTCGGAAACTATCAAAGATAGAGAATCTCAGATTTAGATTCCGCAGCCTTGTATGCAGCGCTAGTTTGTTACGCGAATATGCCACGCCCAATCTAACGCCCATAAACCGCCCGAACCTGTGGCGCCAACAATTTTCATGCTATCGATTGGTCCAAAAAAAAGTTTGCCACGCCCACTCTAACGCCCACAAACCGCCTAAGCCTGTGGCGCCCACAATTTTCATGCTAGAAAAAAATGTTAACTAAAATGTATTCGTCTCTTCAATACCTACGATATATTTATTTTAGTCAACAACTCCTTTTTGTTCAGTCACTCCTGAGCAACCCAACAATACTGCATAATGTGTCTTGGACACATTATTTTATACTTTGTCACTGCAAACTATGCCGAAAAGTTCTGGTACGATCTATGCTGCGTAACGACCATGCCGAATTATCCAAATCGTGTTAAATCTTCGCGGCCAAAAAAAGTTAATTTCACGGTAACCAGTATGATACAGAAGAGGACGAAAATGTGGAAAATAACGGAGGAAGAAAACCGAGGTTTAAATATTTCTTGTGGATTAATGTATTTTTGCTAAGGACTGGCAACCACAACCGCAACCGGATGTAATGAAAATCATTTGAAAGGGGATGACTCTTGGAAGAGAATTTATTTCACTATACGGATTGACAACGATGATTGGATACTACATTGGAAATGTGATTGAATATATCGTAAAAAGTGGATACTGTTTCGCGCGAACTCTTTATAAACACAACAAGGAAAAACGCTATAGTCGAGTCCCTCGACTATCAGATACCCGTTACTCAGCTAAAGGTACAAAAGGGAAATGGATATATGCAAGCAGCAAAGCGAGATTGAAAAGCGCCACCTACCCGCGATCTCAATATATCGTTATGTGGACGGTAGACAGATTTAAGCGTTATGGGAGTTACAGTGGGCGTGTCAAACTTTTTTTGGATCAATCGATAGGTATTGACGGGACTAATACATTTCAGTTAAAATTTTTATCTAGCATGAAAATTGTGGGCGCCACAGGTTTGGGCGGTTTGTGGGCGTTGCATATTAGCGTAACAAACTTGCGCTGCGGCTACGGAATCCAAATCTGAAATCCCAATTCTCTATCTTTTATAGTTTCTGAGATATCCGCGTTCATATTTACAATTTTTTGAAGTTTGTGGGCGGTTTGTGGGCTTTAAAGTGGGCGTGGCAAACTTTTTTTGGGTTAATCGATAGGTTTTTATGAGGACAATGCATTTCAGTTACTCTAGCATCAAAACTGTAGGAGCCACAGTTTAGAGTGGGCGTGGCATATTGCTGAAACAAACTTTTACTCTACGAGTAACGGGTATACAAATTTAAAGAGGTGTTCACTTTTACAAAGTTACATTAACGTTACCTTAATCAAAATACTTATCATGGGAAAAATGCGAAAAATAATTTTGAAAATGTTTTCGTTTAATTTTTGAATAATTCTGATCATGGAAAATACAAAACGGAGAGTTGAAGTAAAGCTTGTTAACACATAGGAATCTAGGGATGGCACCAAGACTGGACGAAAAGCACATTGTGTCAAACATTAATTTCAAAATACAATTTTCATAGTGCAACTAAATTTAATGATTATTTGTACCACCAATATATGAAACCAAAGTTTCAGGTTTTAAATTGTTTGGATACCGAATTATTTATCTGTACAATAACAATTATTGATTTAAGTAAAGATATTCGTAATGATTCTTACGTAAGATTTGACACATCGGACTATTCAGACGAAAGAATTAATTTATTATTATTAATTTATATATATATTTTCGACCAGTATCACTAGCAGAGTCGACATAGCCATATCCGCCTGTCTGTCAGTCCGTATAAGCCCTGAGATCTCGGAAACTATTTAAGCTACAACATTTAAAATTGGCGTTCAGATTCTCAGATTCAGATTCAGGTTTTAGCGCGGCGCAAGTCTATTTTAGCACGGTGCCATGCCCACAGGTGGTTGGTGGCTGGATCAGAACAACCCTGAAAGCGCAGTGTATGTTTATCCTGATCTGGAAAAGGTGTCGCTTCCCTAATCCTCAACAGCCCATCTTTTTAACGAAATCTAAAACACAAATCCCAATTCTCTATCTTTGATAGTTTCCGAGATATCAGCATATATAATTACGATTTTTTGAAGTTTGTGGGCGTTAAAGTGGGAGTGGCAAACTCTTTTTTAGGTCAATCGATAGGTATTGATAAGAGCAAAACAATGCAATTTATGTTCTTGCATTAAAACTGTAGGAGCCACAGTTTTGGGCGGTTTGTAGGCGTTAGAGTCAGTGTGGCAGACTGACGAGACCAACTTGCGCTACGCAGGATTCTCAGAAATCTGCATGAATAATCCTAGTATTGTACCTCTTATCGATTCCGAGATCACGGCGTTCATACGGACAGACGGACATTGCTAGATTAACTCGGCGGCTAGTAATCCTGATCAAGAATATATATACTTTTTGGGGTCGGAAACGCTTCCTTCTACCTGTTACATACTTTCCGACGAATCTAGTTTACCATTTGAAAATTGAATTTAACGAAATCTGAACATTTTTTTTTTAAAACAACGTTAATTTAACCACAACAAATTCTGGAGACTATCTGCTGGTCGCAGCCCTTAAATAAAAAATAAATTTAGGAAAAATCTTAACCAAAAACTTGTGCGAGAATAATTCAAAAATAGATATTAACGAAAGCTCAACCTTTTTATTGGGTGGACATTACGTTTAAATAAAAGTTATTTAACAACGAAAAATTCTGGAGACTAGTTACAGGACGAGGCCCTCGAATAAAAAATTAATCTGTAAAAAAAAACTTTGCCAAAAACTTGTGCGAGGATAATTGAAAATTAAAATTAACAAAGAATACCTTAAAACCATTAAACCAAATTTAATTTACACAAATTCTAAGGAAAAGCTGCAGGACGTATCTCTGGAGATATATCCTTATCCTTAGATAAGGACCAACCTTCTGGAGAGTAGCTGTAGGGGAGGGCCCTCGCTATGGACATCATCTTCAAGAAAACAGCAAACCGTATCCTAAAAAAACTAAAATTAAAATTTTTAACGAAAGTCATGTAAGTAGACTTTTCGAAAAATCATTAACAAAAATATTCAAACTTTTTTTGAGAATAAAAATTGCATTTAAATATTTAAACTACTTAAAAAGGTTTCATATTGAGAATAAAACATTTTTACTTATTAATGAAATACAAAAATGAATATGAAAATAATTTTTATTCTTCTTATCTGTGAAGTGAGAAATAAATTTTAATTATTTGTTATGCAAAACCTATGTCAAAATCGAGAGATTGTAAATCAGATTCAGATACCAGCGAGGAAGACGGACTTCCATAAGAAACAGAGGCTACAGAAAATAATACATTTGAGGAATCAGATATCAGGAACATCACAAAATATACAGAGTCAGAATGGAATTCAATGGAAACTTATCATACCCATACTTATCATAACTTATCTTACCCAATGGGCGTATATGATTTTGTCAATGCAGAGGTTGAACAACTTCTAGCAGACGCTATTATCAGAAAGTAACGATAAAGATGAGCTCTGTAGATTACCATTCGGTTTTAAGAGTGCCCCCAACATTTTTTAAAAGAGAATCGACGATATTCTACGGAAACTAACATTAAAGACATGATATGTGTACGTCGATGATGATATCATCTTTTCTAAAACTAAAGATCATTATACCCGTTACTCGTAGATTAAAAGGGTATACTAGATTCGTCGGAAAGTATGTAACAGGCAGAAGGAAGCGTTTCCGACCCCATAAAGTATATATATTCTTGATCAGGATCACTAACCGAGTCGATACAGCCATGTCCGTCTGTCCGTCTGACCGTCTGTCCGTATGAACGCTGAGATCTCGGAAACTATAGGAGCTTCAACTGGGATTAGGCATTCAGATTCCTGAGATTCCTGCGCAGAGCAAGTTTGTTTCAGCAATGTGTCACGCCCACAAGCCGCCCAAAACTGTGGCTCCTAAAGTTTTGATGCTAGAATAAAAATTTTAACTGAAATGTATAGTTCTTATCAATACCTATCGATTACCACTTTACCGCCCACAAACCATCCACATACTTCAAAAAATCGTAAATATGAACGCGGATATCTCGGAAACTATCAAAGAAAGAGAAATGGGATCCCCGATTTAAATTCCGTTGCTTTGTACGCAGCGCATGTTTGTTACGCGAATATGCCACGCCCACTGTAACGCCCACAAGCCGCCCAAGCCTGTCGCGTCCAAAATGCCAGATAAAAAATTTTAACTGAAATGTGTAGTAAGTAAATTAAAGAAACAAAGGTATTTTATTTAAACTTCACGACTTTCGCACTCTATGGATGACACGACTTCCTCTGACAAAATTTCCACATCAACTGACTAGCTTACATTTATAAGGCGTAATTTTTAATGAAAGAGGGTGATGGATATAGATTACTTTGATGGAAAGGGATAGGAACTCTTTTGCGATTTTGGCTGATGAAGAATGCTTGAGGTTGCGGAACTCAGAACAGTGTGTCCCCATGTGAAATTAAATAGGTTGCTGTAAATCCCTCAATGTATCCATATCCCACATGTATTAGTCTCGTCAATACCTATCGACTGATTCAATCTCGCTTTGCTGCTTGCATATCTCCATTTCCCGTTGGTCCCTTTAGCTGAGTAACGGGTATCTGATAGTCGAGGGACTCGACTATAGCGTTCTTCCTTGTTTTAAAGATATAAACTGGGTTCTTTAAAGTTTATATGAAGCCGGCATGAGGGTTCTCAGGAAAATTCTAAGTTCTTCAAAAAGAGTGTAGAGAACCGGGTACTTATTGTGTCAGGCGCAGGACTAAAAACGTCCTTAGATCAAATAAAGGCAATTGAAGGTTTCAAACCACCTTTCAAACCACTTTATAGCTTCAGATCATTTCTGGTTTCTTGCAGCTAATATAAGTGTTTTATAAAAGTCTTGCCATAATTGCAAGACATCTAACGGAGATCTTAAATGGCGAAAACGGTTAGGTCAGCGCAAACCAATTAAGAAAAATTAAAATTGAGTTATCACCCAAGCAATTAGAATCATTTGAAAGGCTTAAAAAAATTCTAAAATCTAGCAACGGACGCCTCCGCACATGGCCTAGGGACCGTACTTTCGCAGAAAAATCGGCCAATAACTTGGATCTCTAGAAAAAGCCGGGACAACGAAATGCATTTCGCCACCAATGAGTGGGAACTTCTAGCCATTGTACGGGCACTTAAAAAACTATGAAATTATTTGTATAGGTAATAAAACTAAACATTTATTCTGCCCACCAACCTTTGGCGGTATCCGAAAAAAAATCGAATGCCCTAATAAAACGCTGGATATCTTTTATTAACACCACAACGCAAATAGTTTCTAACAACCAGGCAAACAAAATGTTTTTGCCGATGCCCACTCTCGACAGATCGCCAGTCCATAGAGGAGAGACTATTTTTTCCCAAAAATTGTTCGGGTAGCAACAGGGGTACAACTAAATAGTAAAGTTTGCTTTGACAGGTCGAAAGATTTCGCAGCACTCTGAAATTGCCCGTTGCCCAACAATTAAAAAACAAATAAACGACATTACGGAAGTTGTTACTAGCCACAACTAAATACAATAGAACCATCCATTCAGTGACTAACAAAACGCCTATAGGAATAATACACTCTAGATCTGCAGAACTTGAGACGGAGATTTGCATAAAAATTAAAAAGGTCCAGGAATAGAGCTTACACCAGATAAACAAAAACAGAATTTATAAAATTTATCCTGTCGGCGACAAAATTTCTTTAAAATCAAACAAACGCCTGCGGTATAAACAGTCTCCCCTATTATCTAAAGAAATAATTGAGGCAGACATTAATACGACAGTTCTTTTTAAAGGGATGGTGGTCAATAAGGACAATTTAAAATAAAGCACTTGAGTAGTAAGAAAAGGTAGGTCCTGGGAAAATTAGCATACTAATGCCTCCTGCCCCCCCCCTCCCCCCTCATTAACGTATGCGGGTTCTAAAGCAATTAGCATAATTAAATCAATTAACTGATTTTAATGGGCTTTGAAGTCATAAAAATGTCACGATCGCTTCCACATCCCCTTGTGACAAAATTGATCATGTATCCTTCCTCTCATTATGAGCAATTAATAGTCACGTGAGAAAGGTGCACGTGAGAAAGGTCGCACACCCATAGTATCCCAATGTTGTTATCTTAGTGGAGATTGCTCCCATTGACCCCACATCCCCATGTGACAATATTGATCATGTATCCTTCCCCTCATTATGAGCAATTAGTAGTCACGTGAGAAAGGTGCATCCAAAGGTAGTATCCAAAGGTTGTTATCTTAGAGGAACATATCCGATCATGTTGGGGAATAATGTTTTTTATGACTGTAAGGCTGATTAAAAAATCAAAAGAACCCAAAAAAAAATCAATCTCACAAGTTAATGATTCTAAGATGTGAAATATTTTCAAATACACATTTTTGTTTCCGCCCCAGAAAGTTAAACTGGTAAATTGTCTAGGACTCTCTCCTTTCCACAAATGGGTCATAAACATGTCATCATAGGGATTCATGCAAGAGCTACTCGAACATGCGCAACCTGACCGCAACAAAAGGGACACATGCACAAGTCTGAAGGCGAACTTTCATTGACAAGGTCATTGGCCTCACGCCATCGACCTTTCGGCTGACGGCTAGCTGATCCTATTGGTTACACATGTAGCAAATATTTTTCAAAATGAATACTTCTCATCTCTTCTAACCAATGAATTCTCGATCTAACAGCTAGAATTATCTATGGTTAGTCTACAAAAAATAGTATTGAAGTGGGATATTAAGTAAAAGTGAAAACGTGATCGTGAACTAACTAATATTTAAAATGAATAATCAAAATCTTTCTTGCAAAAGAACAAGTGGGCAAACCATGTTCGTTCGGAGTTGCATAAGCGAACTGCAATTCGTCCCCTTGACGGAAGAGTCAAAAAAATTTCTGAGGGATTTAAGGGAAGAACACCGGAGTTGATCTTACCAGACAATTTCTTGAGCAAAGCTGAATTGTCTTTGTTCCCCCATCTCCGCATTTTATCAGAAAGTTATAGAGCAGCAAAAGTAATCTTTGTTTGCAGAGTGTATACTTTTTAGAGATGAATGTGAACAAATTGAAATGAAGGTTTCAAAGCAAAATTACGAGTCATGAATAAAGATTCTGATTTAAAATGCATCTTCCATGAACATTCCATGGAAATAGTTTCAACAAGGAAGAACGCTATAGTCGAGTACCTCGACTATCAGATACCCGTTACTCAGCTAAATAGGGATATGCAAGTAGCAAAGCGAGATTAAAATGCGCCACCTACCGGCGGTATACAGATTTAAGCGTTATGGGCGTTAGAGTGGGCGTGGCAAATTTTTTTTTGGACCAATCGATAGGTATTGACAAGACCAATACATTTCAGTTAAATTTGTTTATCTAGCATGAAAATTGTGGGCGTCACAGGTTTTCGCGGTTTGTGGGCGGTAAAGTGGGCCTGGAAAACTTTTTTTTGGACCAATCGATAGGTATTGATGAGAACAATACATTTCAGTTAAAATTTTTTATCTAGCATGAAAATTGTGGGCGACACAGGTTTTCGCGGTTTGTGGGCGTTAAAGTGGGCGTGGCAAACTTTTTTTTGGGTCAATCGATAGGTATTGATGAGAACAATACATTTCAGTTAAAATTTTCTATCTAGCATCAAAACTGTATGAGCCACAGTTTTGGGCGGTTTGTGGGCGTTAGAGTGGGCGTGGCACTCTACTGAAACAAACTTGCGCTGCGCAGGAATCTCAGGAATCTGCGTGCCTAATCCCAGTATTGTAACTCTCATAGTTTCCGAGATCTCAGCGTTCATACGGACAGACGGACAGACGGACAGACGGACAGACGGACATGGCTAGATCGACTCGGCTAGTGATCCTGATCAAGAATATATATACTTTATGGGGTCGGAAACGCTTCCTTCTGCCTGTTACATACTTTCCGACGAATCTAGTATACCCTTTTACTCTACGAGTAACGGGTATAAAAATTGCAAGAGAGAGACAGTGGATGGTCTCATTTAAAATTGATACCACCACCTCGTTTCCTATTAACGAAAAAAGCAATAGTTGACGTATTTAACGAAATTGTTTTGAATAGCCCTTTATTTCTGCCATAAAAATTGCTTAGGAATCTGCATGCCAAATCTCAATAGCCTAGCTTTTATAGTTTCCGAGATCTCAGCGTTCATCCGGACGGACAGACAGACGGACAGACGGACATGGCTAGATCGACTCGGCTAGTGATCCTCATCAAGAATATATATACTTTATGGGCTCGGAAACGCTTCCTTCTGCCTGTTACATACTCTCCGACGAATCTAGTATACCCTTTTACTCTACGAATAATGGGTATAAATATTTCAAGGTAAATTATTTTATTCCTTTTTATCTCTTTAAAGCAATTAAATAATTTGTGTATATTTCTGTTTCAAAGTCTAATGACTGCTCAAAGAGGAAATCAGAAGAGGGCGCAATTTTTTTGCAATTTGTGTTTGAATATTTCCGGAACCCAAGAAGCTGCATTGAAACACAAAACGCTCTGTAGTAGGACGGGTGTCACAGATGCCACACCCCCAGAATAATACATTGAAATTTACCCAAGTTCAACATCAGCTTCAAGTTCCATTCGTTGTCTACGCGGATTTTGAATGCATTCTGGAACCGAAAAATCTTGAAGTGAGCCCCAAATTATTTAATATTAATGAACATATTCCAATATCATTTGCTTATTATATAAAGTGTGCTTTTGAATCTAGACTAGATAAATTTGTTTTAGAAACAGGAAAAAATTAGGGAACAAGTTTTGTAAATTCATTGATAAAAAATTTAACTAAATTGAGTGATGAGTACTTACTCAAAATAGTTCTTAAGAGAATGACTTCGGATGACCAACAAATATTTGATAATTCATAGAATTGTTCTTTTTGTCATTTTACAAGTCGCTTTAGAGGTGCAGCCCACTCTAAATGTAACTTACATTATAAAGTAAACAAATTTATTCCAGTATATTTTCAAAATTTTTCGAAATACGACTGTCATTTATTTGTTCAAGAGTTAGGAAAGATTCCCCGTAAAACTTTCGTAGTACCAATAAATAAAGAAAACTATACTTCTTTCTCAAAAAAATAAATTGTTTCAGTGGAAATAGTTTTGAAATTCGTTTTCTCGTTACATGTAGATTTATGCCATTAAGTTTAGATACCCTATCTTCTAATTTAGTTGATGAGCAATTGAACACTGTAAAGTCATTTTTCAGTAATGATATAGGATTTCGACAAATGCGTAAGTAGGATACATTTCCCTACGAATATTTAGATTACGCTAGTAGACTCGAGGAAACTTCCCTCCCACCAAGGGAACCATTCTATAGTAATTTAACGGGGAAAAAAATTGGTCGCATTTCTTATGTTCCACTCTTAAAGATTATTTAGAATTATATTTGAAAACTGATGTATTCCTTTTAACCGACATTTTTGAAAACTTCTGAAAAATCTGTGATAATTTTTTATATTCATAATATTCCAATTGATAGCACATACGGTTATATGTTGGAAGTGTACTTAATATATCCATACGTTTACATGATCTTCATAATGATCTTCCATTTTGTCCGTCAAATTCTCTGGCCTTTAAAGAGGATAAGGTAAAAAAATTCATTTCTGACTTGGGAAATAAGAAAATTATGTAATACGTTATCGGAATTTGCAACAATGATCCATAGAGGTGTTCATTTCTTAATAAAGCCTTGGTTAAAGAATTACTTTACATATGCAAAATGCAAAAAATAAATTTGAATAAGATTTTTTTCGTTTACGGAAAAACAATGAAAGATCCCGGTCAATATTAAGCTTGTTAGTACATGGGAAGCTCCGGAGAGCACCAAGACTGAAATTTTCATAGGATTTTAGGATTAGCAGTATTAGATTTATCGAAATGGAAAATGTATGATTTTCACTATCAATATATAAAGGCAAAAGTTCATTAAAAGTTACTCTTAAAATTACTGATTCATTTACCTATACAATAAAAACTGAGGATTTTTATAAAGATATTCGTAATGATCTTGAAGCTAAATTTGATACATCGGACTATTCAGCTGAAAGAACTAATCTGTATAACTTCAAAATAAATAAGAAAATTTTAATAATAAAAATAACAAGAAAAGGTTAGGGTTTTTTAAAGATAAGCCTAACGGTAAACTCATGACAGAATTTGTAGGTCTGTGCTCAAAGGTTTATTGTTATAGAATAGAACAAGTTGAATCTTCACATAATAAAGCAAAGGGAGTGAGTTCACAAAATCTTACAACTGAAGACTATAAAAACATTTTATTATCTGGGACCTTACTATATAGTAATAGAACAATGCTTAGATTAAAAGCACACAAAATAACTACAATTAAAGTTCATAATAAAATTCTATGTGGCAGAGAGTTTAGAGTTTAGTAATGTACGAAATCAATAAAACATCAGAGATTAACAGAAGAAGATTTTTTTAAAAATGTTGAATGGCTAGAATTAAATTCATTTTGCTTGGGTGATACAAAACAAGAAAGGAAGTTAGCTTCGGCAAGCCGAAGTTTGCATGCCCTTGTAGTTATATTTATTAGTTTTCCATTGAAACTAAACTCCCGCCACATTAATTCTATAAGATATCTATTAAAACGTTCAACTATAGATGCTTTTAGAGTACTGAAGGTTATATAATGATTTATCCTATAACTTTTCACCTTAAATTTCCAATTAAAGAAATCAGTGCCATCATCAGTTCGCAGGTTTTTTGATGTTCAATGGCCCGATATAAATATTCTCTCCATGGCTTGGGAAACCTCATTTGGTTTTTTTGATTTTATTGCCTCAACCCTCAGAATTTTGGCAACTATTTGGTCAGCGCTGTGTGCCCTCTTATTATACAATTCAATTTTATTTTCTAAGCTTGAAATTTTGTGAGCCGACGATTAGTATTTTTAGTTATAGTTTTTATCTTCTCCCAACTTTCCGAGGATCTCATCAGTAAATTGTTTCGTTGCTAAATCATCGTTGTCTAAACGATTAGTTCCGTTTTTGATACGTTTATTTTGAGCATTAAGATTACCGTCCTTATCGGTGAAGAATCCCTCAGTAGACTTAATACGTCTTTTCAAATTTTCTGATCGTTCTTTATCAACAGAAAAATGTCCAAACTGGTCGACAGACATGATGTGTATAAATGTAAAACATATTTTCCCTTCCTATTTATACCCATTAAAATATAATCATTTCCTTGCGCAATTCCTCTAATACTGAATAAATTCAATTATTGTGACTGGTGTTACCTTCTCCTTTCGATGCTACTAAAATTTTCAACATCATTCCAATATACATAGTTTGGATTTGATTTCTGAAGAGACAAGTAACCAAAAACGGTTTTTGAGCGAAGTGGAGTAGACGTTGTAGGACTGAAATCTTTATCTATCAACTTCTTAATAATATGTATGCTCGTGTACAATTGATACTGTTATTAGGTTCAAAGCCTACTCTATGTATTTTCTTTTTTAAAATAATTGTACCCTTTACTCGTAGTGTAAAAGAGTATAATAGATTCGTCGGAAAGTATGTAACAGGCAGAAGGAAGTTTTTCCTACCCCATAAAGTATATATATTCTTGATCAGGATAACTAGCCGAGTCGATCTAGCCATGTCCGTCTGTCCGTCCGGATAAACGCTGAGCTCTCGGAAACTATAAGAGCTAGGCTATAGAGATTTGGCTTGCAGATTCCTGAGCTACTTACGCAGCAAAAGTTTGTTTCAGCAATGTGCCACGCCCACTCTAACGCCCACAAACCGCCCAAAACTGTGGCTCCTACAGTTTTTATGCTTGAATGAAAATTTTAACTGAAATCTATTGTCCTCATCAATACCTATCGATTAACCCAAAAAAAGTTTGCCACGCCCACTTTAAGGCCCACAAACCTCCCTTCAAAAAGTCGTAAATATGAACGCGGATATCTCAGAAACTATAGAAGATAAAGAGCTGGGATTTCAGATTTAGATTCCGTAGCCTTGTACGCAGTGCAAGTTTATTACGCAAGTTTATTATTATTACCAAATCTGAGGTGCCCACAATTTTAATGCTAGATAGAAAATGTTAACTGAAATGTATTTGTCTTGTTAATACCTATCGATTGCCACGCCCACTCTAACGCCCACAAAGCCTGTGGCGCCCACAATTTTCATGCTAGAAAGAAATGTTAACTGAAATGTATTA
Organism: Drosophila suzukii; assembly: GCF_043229965.1. NCBI lineage: Eukaryota > Metazoa > Arthropoda > Insecta > Diptera > Drosophilidae > Drosophila > Drosophila suzukii. The sequence goes on from NC_092082.1 coordinate 48,723,689, forward strand.
GTCTCGTCAATACCTATCGATTGAACCCAAAAATAGTTTGCCACGCCCACTCTAACGCGCAAAACTCCTAAATCTGTCTACCGCCCACATAACCATATATTGAGATCGCGGGTAGGTGGCGCATTTCAATCTCGCTTTACTGCATGCATATCTCCATTTCCCTAAGGTTGCTTTAGCTGAGTAACGGGTATCTGATAGTCGAGGAACTGGACTATAGCGTTCTCCCTTGTTTTTTTATGCATTTTTAAATCTTAATCATCATAGTTTTCAGGTTTTTTAAGAAAAATTAGAGAGTACAGACCAGGAGTCAGATCACAGCTCATTCCTCTATAAAATGTAATTTTATTATCTTTAATTTTTAATTCTTTATCTCCTGATGTTAATGAATTGCTTGCATTTTTTTTAAGTCCACAACCTTTATCCAACACATTTCCTCTGGTCAAATTACAGATATTAAAATCATAATTATAAATAGTGTTATTATTTTCTAGCTCTGCATCCACACCCATATCGACTACTCCTGTATAAGGTGGTAAAGGTGTTGTCCCTTCTTCTTCACTCTTTATCGTCTGCTTTTTCTCATCTTCTATATCTTCCTCTATATTCGTCTGCGAAAAAAATTTATTTTTTGAAACACTATCTTTGAAAGACCTTGGTGGAGTTATATTTCGATTAAACAGCACATCTTTCTCATTAGTTGTGAAGTAGAAATCATCAAGCTCTTTCTCATCATCATCGTATTTCTTAATTTGCTTCATTTCACGCTTTACTTTTACCTTTTACATTGGAAATTTTTTGTTTATTATTTTCCTTAACAAGTTCATGTAAGGGTTCAGTAATGGTTTTAAAAGTTTCCTCCAGTTGTAATTTCGTATGATTTTTGACTTGTTTGAGATCATCGAATTTTCGCTTCAAAGCAAACCTTGCTTTGGTTAACTGAGACAAAATATTCATTGTAGTATATTTTACAAACTTTATAGGTGAAAGATTTAATATTTTCAAAATTCATATAGTTATTCCTCAGTAACTAAACAAATACTGTTCAGGAACACCATAATCTCTCATATTTATAACACATTTCCGAATAAAAAAAATTTGATACATTTTCTAATTATATAATTATATTCTTAAAATCTCAATCTTTTTAATGCTTATTTCTAAATACAAATTGTCATTACCTTTACGAATATTATATTTTCCATCAACCATTTCATTGATGATATTATCCGAAAGAGAGGTGTACCTTTCCGGCATGTATAACTCGAGAGCAATCGATTCCCAACGTTTGTTGGTTTGCGCTCCGCCTTGAGGATCGGGAATCTTACATTTACTGGCATCGTTGTCTTCGATAGCAGTGTATTTTTATTAAATTTATTGAATTCTTTAATTATAATGTTCATTTGGATTTCCTGTGTCATGATGGTGGTTGAGGTTTTTGAACTTGGTACACATGTTACACTTTGTATTTAGCTGTGCTTTGATGTTTACTACCTGTTTAGCAGTTGTTCAGTACTTACTTAGTAGTTGCTTAATATTTGTTTTTAGCTGGTTTCTAGCTGTTATTAGATGGTTACTATCTGTTTAGTAGCTGTTACCTAATTGTTTACTCGTTGTTATAAACTGGTAACTAGCTGTTGTGAGCTGTTATAGTTATACCCGTTAGTCGTAGAGTAAATGGGTATACTAGATTCGTCGGAAAGTATGTAACAGGCAGAAGGAAGCGTTTCCGACCCCATAAAGTATATATATTCTTGATCAGGATCACTAGCCGAGTCGATTTAGTCATGTCCGTCTGTCCGTCTGTCCGAATAAACGCTGAGATCTCGGAAACTATAAGAGCTAGGCTATGCTAGAATGAAAATGTTAACTGAAATATATTGGTCTCGTCAATACCTATCGATTGATCAAAAAAAAAGTTTGCCACGCCTACTCTAACGCCCATAACGCTTAAATATGTATACCGCCGGTAGGTGGCGCATTCTAATCTCGCTTTGCTGCTTGCATATCTCCATTTCCCTTTGGTCCTTTTAGCTGAGTAATGGTTATCTAAAAGTTGAGGTACTCGACTATAGCGTTCTTCCTTGTTATACCCGTTACTCGTGGTGTAAAAGGGTCGTCAGAAAGTATGTAACAGGCAGAAGGAAGCGTTTCCAACTCATAAAGTATGTATATTCTTGATCAGGATCTCTATCCGAGTCGATCTAGCCATGTCCGTCTGTCCGTCTGACCGTCTGTCCGTTTTTCCGTATGAACGCTGAGATCTCGGAAACTATAGGAGCTACAATACTGGGATTAGGCATGCAGATTCCTGAGATTCCTGCGCAGCGCAAGTTTGTTTCAGCAATGTGCCACGCCCACTCTGACGCCTACAAACCGCTTAAAACTGTGGCTCCTACAGTTTTGGTGCTAGAACAAAAATTTTAACCGAAGTGTATTGTTCTCATCAATACCTATCGATTGACCCCAAAAAGTTTGCCACGCCCACTCTAACGCCCAGAAACCGACCAAGCCTGTGACGCCCACAGTTTTCATGCTAGGTACAACATTTTAACTGAAATGTATTGGTCTCGTCAATACCTATCGATTGATTCAAAAAAAAATTTGCCAGGCCCACTTTAACGCTTAAATCTCTCTACCGCCGGTAGGTGGCGTATTTTAATCACACTTTGCTGCTTGCATATCTCCATTTTCCTTTGGTCCCTTTAGCTGAGTAACGGGTATTTGATAGTCGAGGTACTCGACTATAGCGTTCTTCCTTGTTTTTATACCCGTTACTCGTAGAGTAAAAGGGTATACTAGATTCGTCGTAACAGGCAGAAGGAAGCGTTTCCGACCCCATAAAGTATATATATTCTTGATCAGGATCACTAGCCGAGTCGATCTAGCCATGTCCGTCTGTCCGTCTGTCCGTCTGTCCGTATGAACGCTGAGATCTCGGAAACTATGAGAGTTACAATACTGGGATTAGGCACGCAGATTCCTGAGATTCCTGCGCAGCGCAAGTTTGTTTCAGTACAGTGCCACGCCCACTCTAACGCCCACAAACCGCCCAAAACTGTGGCTCCTACAGTTTTGATGCTAGATACAAAATGTATTGTTCTCATCAATACCTATCGATTGACCCAAAAAAAAGTTTGCCACGCCCACTTTAACGCCCACAAACCGCGAAAAACTGTGACGCCCACAATTTTCATGCTAATTTTCATTTAACTGAAATGTATTGGTCTCGTCAATACTTATCGATTGGTCCAAAAAAAAATTTGCCACGCCCACTCTAACGCCCATAACGCTTAAATCTGTATACCGCCGGTAGGTGGCGCATTTTAATCTCGCTTTGCTACTTGCATATCTCTATTTAGCTGAGAGACGGGTATCTGATAGTCGAGGTACTCGACTATAGCGTTCTTCCTTGTTTTGTTTAGAATGATCAAAAATTCTTGTCTTGTGACGACGTTCGATGTGAAGTAAAAACATAGACAGTGAATTTCAAGGCGTGCAGGTCCACTTTTGATACTATACAGAGTTCACACATACACGTACCCATACATTGATTTTCATCCCCCTCAAATGTAAGTTAACCATTTAAATATACCGGTTTTGACTCCACATCTTCTACGAAAGAAAGTAGAAAAGCGAGGCACATGTGTCCACAGTTGTACGTATCAAAGTCTTGAACCAAGTATTTCAACTTCTCTAGGTGGCTGAAGATTTCTAAAACTATCGAAATAATGTATATTGTTTTTATTTTTATTATATGCAACCCAATGTGTACCACTTCATCGTGAATTATCTAGGATTACTATAGCACACGCCCGACTTTTGCTTCTGGAGTAGATCTCTCATAAACACCCCTCTAAAATGTGGGATATATTTCTTAGCAAAACTCGGCTGAGGAACTTGTGAGACGGTTCCAAAGCCTGATTGACAGGGGAAATCCCTCATTTGCCTGCGGATGGTACGGGAGAAGCCAGGCACCTCACCCTACTGCATGGACGCGGGCTGGTACCGGGGCAGCGTCAAGGTGGTGGCCTGCGACAGTCAGCGGTCGGCTGACATGTATAAACAGGCGACACGCAAGCTCGGCGAGGTCCACGAAGGCGCGAACATCGTCGCGCTATACTGGTGCGATGTCCCCAGTAAACCCCGAGCCAGGATCTGGCTTCCAGCAGCGATCAAGGCGCCGGAGGACATCCTCTTCATGTTGCAAGAATGCAACGCGCACCCCCCACGAAGGACTGGAAAGTCGTCAAGGTGGAGGAGCATGAAGGGGACGTCAACCAGGCGCTGTTGGTTCTGAACAAGGAGTCAGTTGCTCCGATCGAGACTGCTCGAGGAGTGCTGAACTTCGGGTTCAGTGCGATACACATCAAGGTGTATAAGGCGACTCCAACGCCGCTAGTAGCTCTGCCGGCAACCTAGCCGAGCAGGTGCTTGCTGAGGAGTTGGAGGCACCTGGTGGGCCGGAGGATGGCTACTCTACCGATTCGTCGCTAAGCAGAGAGGTGTCTGTCAGAGAGGTCACTGTGGCGGAGGTTGAAGCTGTAGATGTCACTAAGACTTCTACAAATAAACCTTCACCACAGTAAAGCAGCGTCCGCTGCACTTCTGCTTCGCCTGACCGAAGGCGGAGCCGACCTAGTCCTCGTACAGGAACCTTGGGTAGTAGGAGGCAAGGTTGCTGGACTAGGAACAAAGGAATACAAGCTTATGCTTGACCCCAAAGAAGGTAAAATTCGAACCTGCATATTAGCCAAAAGGCATCTTAGTATATTTCTACTTCGCAATTACAGCAACGAAGACAACATCGCAGTAAGCCTGGAGCTGCAAAGTGGCTCTATAAGGGTCTTATCGGCCTAATTGGCCTTTAAAAAGGAAAACCCCCCAGATGCGCTGGTCAGAGGACTAGCAGGGGAATACGAAAAGCTCAGGAAAGGTTTGGTAATAGGCTGTGACGCCAACGCCCATCACACCCAGTGGGGTTGCCCAAACAACAACAACAGAGGTGAGTCTCTTTTTTATTTTATTCTAAATTCGAACCTATTCTAATGCAATAGGGGCAATGTCCCTACATTCATAACTAAAGGTTGCCAAACGATCAAAGATCTAACTTTGGTATCAGATTCACTCGTAGGCGCAGTCAAAAACTGGGCAGTCTCTGACGAGCACTTCTTTTCGAACCATAGATTTAAAGAAACTGAATTGTCCCTTGATTCGCCCTTGCCGGTCAGCTTCGCTAACCCCAGACGTGCCGACTGGCACAGGTACAAAGAAGTTCTGACAAATATCCTCCCCATGGAACCGTCAGAAAGCATCACAAACGCACAGGAGCTGGACGAAACAGTATATAAATTCACAGAGGCATGCAACACTGCCTTCAAAGTGGCATGCCCCACAGAGAAAAGAAGGGGAAGGAAAAAACCCCCCTGGTGGACCCAACAACTATCAATCCTCAGAACCAACTGGAGATGCCTGTTTAACAGAGCAAAATTGGGAAATGAGAACACTAACTGGCTGAACTACAAGTATGAACTAGCCTCCTACAAAAAAGCCATTACAAGAGCAAAACGAACGGCATGGCAGACCTTCTGCTCTGACATAGAAAAAACAACAGATGCCGCAAGGCTCAGGAAAGTACTCTCTAAGACGGCCGCGCCTTTGGGCTATCTTCAATAAGCAAATGGATCATGGTCAGACTCCAGTAAAGAGTCCTTGGACCTGCTCCTAGACGCTCACTTCCCGGGGAGCCAACAAGCAGGTCATCCTCCTGAAAGAGGAGCAGGAGAGGGAATCGAAGTAGATCCACTCCTATCAGACCGCAACATGAAATTGTCCATTCATAGTTTCAAACCATACAAATCGCCGGGACCGGACGGGATAACACCGGTGTTTGTGCCTAACCGAAGTAGACACTTCCGGGTCACACCGCGGGACAAGGGGGTAATGAGCACTTGTCGCTGGCACGGGGACGCTTTGCTGGCAGGACGATCGCGTCGCGGCAATGGTAGCGATAGTTACTGCGATGCCGGACCACAGGCGGTGCTGAACTGCGCTGAGGTTGAGCTAACGTAGGTTAGCTGCTAGTGGAGATAGTGTATTACGAGCCCTATTCCCAGAGGTAGGAAGTAGAACCGCGGAGTTATGAGATGCGTTGATAACTAATTTATTCTTCATTTGATACCTGCTTATATACTACTTGGAACACGGAAGCTTAGTGTAATGATTAGTGATATAAGCTATAATCTAAAGTAGGTCAGGGAATTATGACTATGGTGCAGTTGGCTCGGCTAAAACTGCAACATGTGCTGACTGCAGGTGAGTTGGTGAGACATAATATGCTGATCAGCAATTCTCATATGCAGTGGGTGCTACTGAGCGCCTGGTACTGACACTGCAACATAAGCTGACTGCATTGGCGGGTCAGTGCGCCGTTGAGTCGGTGAGACGGTGAGTTAGTGAGACATATAATATGCTGATAAGCACTTCTCTAGTGCTACTGAGCGCCTGGTACTGTTCCCAACTTAGTTTCTGCTTGATTTGTTGGGTGTGGTCATGTTGAGTACCTTTGGGTACGAACAACCGGTTCACGTCCAACAAGCAGGACAAATAGCCATAAACTGGTTGAAAAAGTCTTCCAATCCATCCTGGCGGTAGGAGAACTACCAACAGCATGGCAAGAAACAAAGGTGGTTTTCATTCCCAAGGCAGGTAAGGCCACTCACACCACAGCATAGGATTTTAGACCAATAAGCCTAACATCATTCCTGCTTAAGAGCTTTGAAAGAATGATAAGCCTACACATAAGGGCCACCGTAGACCCGACACAAATATCAGAAGCACAACACGCTTACACCAAAGATAAGTCAACGGAATCGGCGCTACACTTGGTGGTAAGCAGCATCGAGAAATCACTCAGCATCAAGGAATACACACTAATCGCCTTCCTGGATATAGAGGGAGCCTTCAATAACGTTCTCCCCACTGCTATAACAGAATCTCTCACAGAACTAGGGGTTGAGCCGCCAATGGCGAGGCCAATCCATAAATTGCTGATAAGCAGAATGGTCACATCCACCCTAGGGACCTCAACCCAGACTAGACTAGTGAGCAGAGGCACCCCGCAAGGAGGTGTACTATCACCCCTCTTGTGGAATATCGCAGTAAATAAACTAAAGCGGATTCTGGGAGGAGGAGGTTGTAAGGTCGTGGCATACGCAGACGACGTCGCCATCATCTTTAATGGAAAATATCCACAAACACCTTGCGATCTTATGACCGCTAAACTTAAAATACTATCGGAATGGACGATAGCGAACGGGCTCGGGGTAAGTCCCTCGAAAACGGAACTTGTTCTATTTACGAAAAGGTACAAAATGCCACAACTTAACCCACCCATTCTAAACAATTGTAATCTCTCTTTTAGCAATCACGCCAGGTACTTGGGGTTAGTACTAGATAAGCGCCTCAAATGGGGCTTAAACAACCAAGAGAGAACTAAAATGGCGACCATTGCACTTTACTCCTGTAAAAAAGCAATTGGGCTAAGATGGGGCATGTCCCCTAGAATAGTCAACTGGATATACACAGCGGTAGCCAAGCCAATCCTACTGTACGGAGTGGTTCTGTGGTGGACCGCCTTGCACAAACAATGCATACTGACTCTTCTAAACAAAGTACAGCGAATGGCGGCTTTGTGTATTAGTGGAGCCCTTCGAACGCTGAATGCGATCTTGAACCTCAAGCCTGGACTTAGCGGGCTTGGAAAGGGCCATATCGGCAGCTATTCGACTGAGGAACACAGGGCAGTGGGAAGCCCAATGTTATGGCCATGCTAAAATTCTGCGGCATGATAAATCGATTCCGAAGATCACGGATCTATGCAAATCCATCGAATATATTCACACACCCTTTGAGGCCCTGATTCCTGATGGAGAGGAATGGGAGCAGGGCCGACCGGGCACGACGGACGCAATCTGTTTCTATACAGATGGCTCCAAATTAGAAGGACACGTTGGCGGAGGTGTATACTCCCTGTTCACGCCAAAAGGGCGTGAATTTCAGGAGGCAGTGTCGAGCGGCAGTTTTATCCAGATTTCTATATCTCGCGCGCTCGCACTGCCGTCCGCTCTCCCTCTCCATCTCTCCCCTAAGTCTCCGCTCTGCTCTGGGGCGATTAAGTTAAGTTAGGCTTAAGCAGTTCTTGTTTCAAAGTGATACAATAAACATCTACGCACGTCGCGTAAAAACCCCAAAATACTCCCGTGTTTTTTGGGTATCATTCAATCTTGGGGCTGCAACTATTTCATCGATCAAGCCGCACCGCCCCAACATTTTGGTCCTTCGAGCCGGATTTCAAAATCTTTGGACTTTCCTCTCCTGGAGTTTCCTTTGATTTTGTCCCAGCAGGCTTGAAACACTCCAGATAAGTTCCGCTTACTATAATTGCCGGTCATACAGCCAGTTTTTCGAACCCTATTTTGACTAACTTTCTGTATGATATACATATTGTCTAAATCCAAAAGTGATTAATCCAACGCAACGGAATTTAATATATGTATTTCGATTCCGTTACTTGTGCCCGACAATATTCCAGTTTTCTTTGCCCACAGTTGCGCACTTGAAACAATTCCAAAAGATATTTCAGTGCTACTATTCAACTAAAATATTTCTCAAATATATTTTCAATTCCAATTGTGTGTAAAATATAACTCAGCCACAGTAAAAAATTCCCGATCATAAAATTTTTCCTTCGGATTTGCACTCCATTTTTTTTATTGTGTTCCAGCTGCGTGTGTATATTTACATAAATATTCAAATACAGTCCACTCTAACTACTCTTTCTAATACAGTCCACTCCAACTACTTTTCTCGACCCACAAATACGGCTAAACTATTTCTAAAATTAAAAGCAAAGTTACAAATTCCACAAACTTACTCCAGCAAATCGTTTGCAATTTAGTTGTGCAGGTGACAAACAAACGCACTGACATACAAAAATAAGCGAAGTCTTTCCAATTCCCGCAACGTTATTCCGCTATTCGCACCCCACATATGTACATATGTACAGTGTACATACATACGTAGATCGATATTTTCGCCAGTGCACAATGGGTCAAGAGCTCACAAAAAGTGTTCCTTTCAAACAAACAATATTAAAGTCCGTAAATCCTTACATAAGTCCGACCATCCGATATAATAAATATTTATTGCCTATCCGACAGTGTGACCGTATATATTTACAATCTTAATTGGTTCCTAAATTCCAATTTGATTCCAATCCGTTTCCTTACATCAGAATTAAAATTCTAAATTATTTAACGTCATGGCAACATCAGTAAAATCCGCTTTAACCCGATTTATGGCCACAGCTGACTGTCTGATCCACTTTGAGGCCACTGTGAACGCTCCAGGTGCTCCTACACCAACGTTATCCGCCTGTAAAATCCGTCGCGATCACCTCAATTCCTTGTGGCAAACGGTAAAGGCAGCATACGACATATGCTCCGACTGCATTATAGCTGCAGGCGAGAGCGCCGCAGACACAAAATCCATACTAAAGTCCAAGTATTACCAAACGTACTCCACTTACGAAATATTTGCCGCGCAGCTGATAGAACAAATCCAAAAGGGCTCCTCCCAAATACCTCAAGCTCCAGTAACTCCGTCCCAAAATATCACGTCTTATGGCTGTCGGCTCCCTCCTATCGACACAGAGGTTTTCTCTGGCGACTATCTTCGCCAGCCGACTTTCCGGGACCTTTTCACGGCAATATACATAGACAATCCGAGTCTAACGCCCGTTGAAAAATTATTCCACTTAAATTCAAAAACAAGTGGCGAAGCTCGTACCATAGTTTCAAGATCCCCACTCACCAATGATGGCTTTCGCTCAGCCTGGAATAACCTAACTGAGCGTTTCGAAAATAAGCGATTGCAGGTGAACAGTAACCTGAAAACACTTTTCAATGTGCAATCCATAGCACAGGAGTCGGGAGCAGCCTTAAAAGAACTTCAACGCACTTTTCAAGGTTGCTTAACTTTTTTAAAATTTTCCGGTGCTAATATTGAGAATTGGGACCCTATCCTGGTTTATATGTGCTCGACAAAACTACCAAAGCTTACTGTCTCATTATGGGAGCAATCCATCCAAAATAAAGCCGAAATTCCTACGTGGCTTGAGCTTGATTCATATTTGACGGAGCGCCATCTAACTCTTGAGGCCGTCGATAGCTTCCGATCTGCCAATTTCCACCACGTCCAGTCCAAAGACACAAATCGAGAGGCAGAATTTCCAAAAATAAATTCCTTCAACACAAGGTTAGTTCCGATAACCAAAGGCTGCGATCTGTGTTCGAAGAAGAACCACCCCGTGCGTATATGTCCACGCTTCCTACAGATGACGGTAGATGATCGCTTAGACTATATCCAAAGGAAGCAGTTGTGCTCCAATTGCTTTGCAAGTAGCCATCAATTCCGGGATTGCACAAGCGCTCACAACTGTCTCACTTGCCAAGATCGGCATCACACATTGCTTCATCGAAACAGCGGTCCTACTACTCCGACGATTCCATCCGACCCTCCAAGGCCAGTATCCGCCTCAGTTCCACACATCATTTCGTCCTATTCAACGCAAGTTTCCGTACAAAAAGTTCCTCCTAAGAATACTCCATCCGAATATTGGGTTCCATACCCCGCCTTGGATGGCAGACGTACTCGAGGTATTAAATCCTACCAATGCCGAGTCTGCCAAAAGATCCATCCTCTACGGAAGTGCCACCACTTTCTACGGCTAAGCCCCCAGAATCGGCTTCAGGAAGTACATAACCACAATCACAATCATTCCAAGGACTCCTGCCGCAGTGGTCATCACTGCCACAAGTGTGGAAAGGCCCACCAAACTCTCCTACATACGGACGACCGATCTACACTTCCAACATATTCCTGAGCCTACTATCCTGAGTTTCTTGCTACGGGTGTCCTCGCAAGGGGGGGGGGGGGGAGGGAGAATGTTCACGCCAAAAGGGCGTTTAATTTCAGGAGGCAGTGTCGAGCGGCAGTTTTATCCAGATTTCTATATCTCGCGCGCTCGCACTGCCGTCCGCTCTCCCTCTCCATCTCTCCCCAAAGTCACCGCTCTGCTCTGGGGCGATAAAGTTAAGTTAGGCTTAAGCAGTTTTTGTTTCAAAGTGATACAATAAACATCTACGCACGTCGCGTAAAAGCCCCAAAATACTCCCGTGTTTTTTGGGTATCATTCAATCTTGGGGCTGCAACTATTTCATCGATCAAGCCGCACCGCCCCAACACTCCGAACAATTAGATATCAGGAAGTCATCCAGGCTCCCGGACCACTGTAGCGTCTTTCAGGTGGAGGTCCACGCTATAAAAGAAGCACTAACCTGTTTAGGGAACTTTAGCCTCCAGAGAGGACACCTAAACATATATAGTGACAGCCAAGTGGCTATTAAATCGATCTACTCGACATACACCAACTCTTGGACAATAGCAGACTGTCGCAGATCTCTCCACGAGATGGCAAATCAGTTTATTATCAGCCTAATATGGGTTCCGGGTCACCGGGACATCGTAGGCAACTGCATAGCGGACGAATTAGCCAGACAGGGCACCACCAAGCCTCTCCTCCCAGGAGAGGAGAATGTCGGTATGCCCATGGCTACTTGCAAGCTAAATATAAAAAACTACTTCAACACACTAGCCAACACCCATTGGCAAAACGCACCACACTGTCGTATCTCTCACCAGACATGGCCTGTGATAAACAACAAAAAAATCTCGTAGTTACTCAAACTCAGCGGCACAGAGTGTGGCATGTTGATTCGAGCTCTTACAGGCCACTGGCTTGTTGGCGCACACGCCGGCAGGCTAAAAGCCCCGCAAAGTGATTTCTGCAGAAGCTGTAGGGATGAGGAGTGGAGGGATGTGGAGTGGAAACGGTAGAGCACCTTCTCTGCTTCTGACTGAAACACTTAAGAAGCCCCTTCATCGACGATCTTACCGAAATATCGGAGATTAATCTCAAAAACATAAGTGCCTTTATTAAGTCTTCCGGGTGAAAGACATGCTGATCAGCTTAACAAAGGCTGAAACTACTAGAAACGGGACCCTAAAGAAGGAAAAAACGAGATCATGCGGTATCACAATGGACCCATTGAGGTCTAAGTGTGTCGCACTATAGTCCGACAGCCTCCCTAACCTAACCTAACCTAACCTTCTTAGCAAAATGTATAGTGTCGATATTTGATAGTGGTCTATTGGGTAGCAGAGAAATTCGATTTTTTGCTTCTTAATTCCTTTCCCCTTACTATAGGGCCTAAGAAAGAAACCATAACTCTTTCTATAGGGCTTCAGATATAATTCTTCTCCTACAGCAACACTTTTAATTTTTCTAAACTACCAAGAGCGCTGAGGGCTGTCATGATCGGCTCGATTGGTAGAAAATTGGTACATTAATTACACGAGGTGTTCCAACATTCTTCTTAGAACCCATTGATTGATGAATTGACTTACGTGTAGCTTTAATTTCACTCATAATGTCTAATGGTTTTTGTTTTTTTAATGTCCTAGTAGCAACATTAATAGCAGTCGAAAGGTTTGATTTCTTCAGTTATTCTTCATTACCTTTTTCCTCCCTTTCTCTTCTGTTTTATTCAATGCATCCCAAATTTTTTCTTGGCTTTATTATATTTGTAACAAAGTATGCTGCTGCTTTTTCAATAAAGACTGCTATCTCGTGCCTTGACACGCGACCAGTCTTTGTCAATTAATATGGAGTCTGCCCTATGTCGTTCACTTAATGCCTTGTTTTGAGAATATGCAACATGTTCTCTTTGCAAGCTTCATCCAGTGGGTTTATTCCTGATCACCGCGTTCCAACCGGTTCTGTAACTTTATACCCGGTCCACAAAAATTATATCCCGGAATATGGGCTTCTAACGGTAGTGTATTGATATGCTTATCGACAAGACCACCACCGTGTTTACAATTAAACATACGACTTAAGCGATTACTAAAATTGATGTTTAGTCATGACAGATATTTAATTGAATAAGGTACACAAGATTGAAAGATGCGTTTAATAAGTCAAAAACAAAAAATTGTAGTACGAAAAATAAACGATGAAAATGAGAAAAATTTATCGCCACGACACAGTGCTCTCTTACCGAACAAAATAAGGACTCTAATTGTTGGGCCTTCGAATTGTGGTAAAACTAATATATTGTTAAGTTTAGTAGAGATGGATTAAAATTCAAAAACGTTTATATATTTTCAAAAAGTTTATATCAACCTAAATTTAAGTACTTGAAGAAATTTATCAAACCGTTTAAAGAAATGGAATATCATACATTCTCCCATAATGACGGTGCACTAGGCCCCAGTGAAGCCAAAAACAATTCCATTATGTTATTCGATGACGTATGTAGCTTGCGAAAAACAAGATAACATAAGATCTTATTTTTGTATTGGTCTACATAAAAATTGGCGGGCCCTCGAAGTTTTCTATATTATCAATCTTATAAGATTACAGTTCGTCACCCAACACATAAGCTTGAAAGTGCTCGCTAAAATTTGAAACCTCGATTGACTGAGTATTTAAAAAATTTTTTTTAAACAATTTCAAGAATATGCCTAATTGTATGAAAAGCAATGAAAAGCACGCGCATCTGTGCATACATACATATGTATGTACATATATGTGCGTAACTATGTGTGTATGTGTATGCGTGTACTTAATAGGCGTGTACATACTTCTAAACATAAATTTAAGCGCAATGTTTATTGTTAGATGTACATACTTATTAATCGCCATATTGCTATATCCTCTCTTATTCGATGTCAAGGAATTTCCGAAAAGAGAGAAATCGGCAACTTCACATTTTTCTACCCTTGTATAGGGTATTATGATTTCAGTCATAAGTTTGAAACGCAGTGAAGGAGACGTTTCCGACCACATAAAGTATACATGTTCTTGATCAGCATCACTAGACGAGTCGATCTACCATGTCCGTCTGTCCGTCCGTTTCTACGCAAACTAGTCTCTCAGTCCCAAAAGTTTTCTTTCTTTTGCAGGTAGTATATAAGTCGGAACCAGCCGGATCGGACAGCTACATCTTATAGCTCCCATAGTAATAATCGAAAAAAAAATGTACAAAATTACTTCTTTGGGGCTTTTATACCCGTTATTCGTAAAGTAAAAGGGTATACTAGATTCGTCAGATGGTATGTAACAGACAGAAGGAAGCGTTTCCGACCCCATAAAGTAGATATATTCGTGATCAGGATCACTAGCCGAGTCGATCTAGCCATGTCCGTCTGTCAGTCTGTCCGTATGAACGCTGAGATCTCGGAAGAGCTAGGCTATTGGGATTTGGCATGCAGATTCCCGAGCTTCCTGCGCAGCGCAAATTTGTTTCAGCAGGGTGCCACGCCCACTCCTACGCCCACAAGCCGCCCAAAACTGTGGCTCCTACAGTTTTAATGCTAGAATAAAAATTGTATATGAAATGTATTGCTCTCATTAATACCTATCGATTGACCATGCCCACTTTAACGCCAATAAGCCACCAACAAACTTCAAAAAGTCGTAGGTTTGTTTGCCCAAAAACCGCTCAAGCCTGTGGCGCCCACAATTTTCATGCTAGATAAAAATTGTTGGCCTAAATGTATTGGTCTCGTCAATACCTACCGATTGATCCAAAAAAGTTAGCCACGCTTAGTCTAACGCCCAAAACGCTTAAATCTGTCTACCGCCCAAAAACCATATGTTGAGATCGCGGGTAGATGTCTAGTTTCAATATCGCTTTGCGGGTATCTGATAGTCGATGTACTCGACTATAGCGTTCTTAACTGTTTTTTTTCTGTGTACCCTACAAATTTCTATATCTCTGGATAATCTTCAAAGTTAAAATCTATTAAATTATGGATGGAGCAGTGGAGTCGAAATTTCTTCAGGGCCCCCTTCAACTTTTCTGTACCATTAAAAAATTTGTTGGGTTTTGGTGAGGATTATAAAAAAAGTTTTGTTAAATTGTAAACACGAACTAGTGTTGATGCTTACTAAGAATCTTGACGATGTGTTTGAACTAAACAGAAATAAACTATCTTTAAACTGGAAATGAGGAATATAACCTGGAAAATTTGCCATGTAACTCAGAGAGATTTTGCAAAAATTAAGATGTACGATATTATTAAAAGTGGTGTAAACCTACCAATCGCATTCCGGAGTTGGGATTTGTGAAAAAAATACCATCTTCGTATTTTTCTATGCGCAAAAGATTGTTTAACACCGAAGGGCTGGTCACACTGAAAGTGGCTTGATCTCTCTCTCTCTTTGACTTTGGCTTTAGAACGGACAAGTTGTGTTATAAAAGAAGCGTCTTTTAAACAGAAAAACTTTGAACTAAAAACTAAAATCGTGTTCTAAATCAATTAAGGAATCGGGAGAAGGCCTATATTTCCAAAAGGTTATGGGCCCAGTGTTTCGCTAAACTCAAATTAAAATAACAATTAAACAAATTGCAAATTTTTGAGAATTTCTGAATTTCTGAGAACCTGTGTGAGTGTGAGCACATTGAAAACAGGAGGAAGCACGTTTCAACAAACGAAAAATCCAGAACGGTAACAAAGTTTTAAAAACACAAACGGTAAAAAGTATTGTAATAAAAAGTTTGTATAAAATATTTTGTTCCTTTTCTTGCGAAAAATGTTCTACATCCAACCAAGTGCATACATGTTGCAGTTGCAAGTGTGAGTGAATGCATGTACTTATGTATGTGTATGTGAGGCTGCGTGGTTTTTTTCCCTATTTCACCATATTGGCTAAGTGGATGTCACGTTTACTTATATGTGTGTGTGTACATTTAGGCACTTGGTACAGTATTTGCTTAACACTGATTCTTTTTTTCTTCTCTCTTTCCTTCTTCTCGAATATAAGATAGTTACATTGAAATTAGAGCAAGAATAAATATGAATAAGGAGAATAAGTTCAAGAATATTTTACCTTTTCGTGATGTAAAATATTCAGTGTGGAAATTTCGTGCGAAGTCTCTTTTAGCTGAAAATGATGTTTTATTTGTAATAGAAAAAGAAAAACCCCAAGAAATAGATGAGAAATGGAAATAAAAATAGAATTTCTAAGCGACTCCTTTCTTTCTTTTTCCGATAATAATTCGACTGCAAAGGAGATTTTTGAAAAATTAGATTCGATCTATGAGCGAAAAAGTTTGGCAACGCAACTTTACGTGCGTAAGCAATTATTGACATTCAAATTAAATGGCGACACACCTCTCATTATTCATTTCAATAAATTTGATGAATTAATCTGCGAATTAATGGCATCGGGAGCGAAAATTGAGGAGGTGGACAAAGTAGCTCACCTTCTTCTGACACCTCCTTCGGTTTATGATGGCGTTGTGACCGCTATAGAAACCTTATCTACCGAACATGTTACCCTTTCTTTCGTAAAAAACCGTTTACTTGACCACGAAATTAAGATAAAGAGTTTAAGTAAGGACACGTCTAATAAAGTTCTTCAAGCTACATCTTTAAATAACAACAAACAAAAAGCATTCCATCTGAAACCCAAGTTTAAGGCAAAACATTCTAAGAACTATAAGTCCATTTTGAATTGTCATCATTGTGGAAAGAAGGGTCACTTTAAGAAAGATTGCTTTATTTTCAAAAGGGGCTTAGAAAATAAAGATAAAGAAAAACAAGCCCAAGTTGCGAATGTAGAAACAGGTAGATCATTTGCGTTTATGTTAAGGCAGGGCAGGAACTATACAGGTGACGGTGATATATCCTTCATATTAGATTCGGGACCTTCGGACCACAAAATAAACAACATAAATCTGTTCTCAACCTATTCTACACTGGACACGCCAATTGAGATTGCAAAGCAAAGTGCATTTGAGAATATATTAAGAGGCCTTTATTTATAATTCATTCAGATGTTTGTGGTCCGATAACTCCTTCTAGTATTGATGGAGGAAACTATTATGTAATCTTTGTCGATCAGTATACACATTACTGTGTAACTTATTTGATGACCTTTAAATCTGAGGTATTTCATTTCTTCAAGGACTTCATCGCAAAGAGTGAAGCTCATTTCAATTTAAAGGTTGTGAATCTATACATCGATAACGGCAGAGAATATTTGTCAAATGAGATGAAGACTTATTGTAGTGAAAAAGGCATAAGTTACCATTTGACGGTTCCACATACACCGCAATTAAATGGAGTATCTGAACGTATGATCAGATCCATAACTGAAAAGGCTAGAGCAATGAATATTGGATCTAAATTAAATAAAAGTTTTTGGAGCGAAGCCGATTTAACGGCAACATATTTAGTTAATAGATCTCCAAGTAGAGCGTTACAGGATAAGAAAACTCCATTTGAAATGTGGAACAACATAAAGCCTAAATTGAAATATTTAAAGATATTTGGTCCAACCGTATATGTGCATGATAAAATGCGGAAAAGAAAATTTGATGACAAATAATTCAAATATATCGATTTAGCGTCGCTTGTGACCGGTTGTGTTTATCTTGTGCTCTGTGATTTTTGTCAATTTGTCATTAATATCTGTGTTGATGGTGCCTTGATTTGTGTCTTAGTCCAACATAACCAGCCGTGCTTGTGTTTTAAATCGTCTAATCGTTTAATTGTCTATTTTATTGTAGCAATTTTAACAAAACCTAACTCTGTTTTTAACCTGTGCATTTTGTTATTGTAACTTCTGTAAGCTGCGGTGCATTTGTTTTAATAGCTTTTGTTGTTGTTTCCCATAATCTGTTATCTCTCTCTCTTGTAATCTCTCTCCCGTTTCTTGTCGTCGCAACTGTTGTCGTGTATATTTTGTTTGTGTTTCGCAAGCCACGCTCAGTCGACAGCCACTCTGTCGCGCTCTCTCGCTATCGCAGTCTCTTCGCGCTCTTATACTTTTGTGGTTTTGTGTGTCTACATTTTTATTGTTTGATCCCAGTGTCAAATTAAGTGAGGTATTTATAATTCTTTTGATTCTTTGGTTTTATAAACAACTTTTTTTCTTAAATTTAAATACGTAAAAATGGCTCTTTTTTGTTTCAAGAAAGATTGTGAGTTTGGATCGTCACCTAATGATGTTTTTATTTACTGTCGTCTCTGCAATACAGTCATTCATCCAAAATGTACTGGACTTGTTGGCAGAGTAAAAGATTTTATTGATCTGCGTGTTGGTTTTTCGTGGACTTTTTCCTCTTGCGTTGAAATAGACCGTGATTTGGATGGCTATGTTGCGCTGACCAATGATCGTTTTATGAAACTTTTTGATAAGCTTATGAGCGTAGTTGCTGATTTTAAAGAGTTTAAGGCGGACCTCGATAATAAAAAAATGTCAGTAGGGTCACCTAAACGCAAAAAGACCGCTCTTTCAAATTCTGCTCCCGTAAAGGCATCAGTTCCAAATCCCAACTTAGCTCCAAATATTTGTACCCGATCGGTAACGGCAGCTATGTCGGCATCTACTGGGTCTGGGGGACCTAAAGTTTCTCTGACAGCAGTACCCATAGGTACCAAAAGCTCTGGAGGAGTCCCTGTTTCTGCTAGTCAGCCTAAGGGGTCAAACCCTATGCAGCTTTCTGTGCCTACTGGTGAAGTTAGCTCTATAGGAGTCCCTAGTCTTGATAATCAGACGAACGATGTTCAGATTGCTAATGGTGGAAGAAAGAGCCTCTCGGTTGTTCCATTTAGGAAGCAATTATTTGTGTCTCGTTTAACACCTGAAACCACATCTGCAGATGTTTTGGAATTTATACAACAGGAATTCCCATCTCAAAACATCACAGTGGAGGAGTTTAAATTTTCATATGTTCGTATGATATCTTCATTTAAAATATCTGCTCCTCCGGAAGTATTTAATGTACTAAATTCTAAAAGTTTTTGGCTTAATTATGAATTGGTCATTAAAGAATTTGTTCCAAACAGACGGAGAACTAATAATAGGCCTTCCACGACTGTACCTGCGCCAAAAAACTGAGCAGCTTATTTTTGGCCTATCAAAATGTTAGGGGACTCAATATGAAACTACCTAAGCTTTATGCTGACTCCTCTGCCTTTTCTGAAGACATTCTGGCCTTTACTGAGACTTGGCTGAAACCGGAGATATCAGACTCCGAAGTTCTGGCCAAAAATTTTAATACGTATAGAACTGATCGCTCTCCTCGTAGGGGGGGTGGGGTGCTGGTTGCCGTTACCTCTACTTTATCATCGGAGAGAATATACTTTCTTAATCCCAATGACATAGAATTCGTTGGTGTTAAAGTTTCGTTCAAATCTTTTTCTATTTATGTAACTTGTTCGTATATTCCACCTGGATCCGACTTAACAATTTATGAGCAACATTTGTCTGCAATAAAAACTGTTTTATCTCATCTTTCCGAAAGGGATCTTTTAATTGTTTTGGGTGATTTCAATCTCCCTGACATTTCTTGGTCCCTTTCCACTGACTCACTTGTCTCTACCCCTTTATCTGACCATGACTTCGTTGACGGTCTGTTAGAATTATCATTACAGCAAGTTAGCTTTACACGTAATTCACTAAACAGACAATTAGATCTTGTATTTGTTTTAGATCCGTCTGAAGTCACTGTATCTAGAATTGACTCACTAGTTGTGCCTGAAGACCAGTATCATCCCACATTAGAACTTACAATTTGTCTTCCCAGCGTTGATACCCTCTCTCCTTCACTTTCTCCAAATAAATGTAGATGCTTTCGTAAATGTGACTTTAGTAAACTCAACAACTTGATTTCACAATATAATTGGACAAATTTATATAATTGCTTGGATATTGAAAGTGCTACGGAACTATTTTATAGTGTCCTAAACTCTTTTTTCAGTGAATGTGTTCCTGACAGTTTTCCTCCTAAGTTAGACAGGCCACCTTGGTTTACCAATCAGTTGCAAAGACGTAGAAACCTAAAAACAAACTTCTATAAAAAGTACAATAAGTCGGGTAGGCCATCCGATTTTTCTAGATATGTGGTGGCTCGTACTAATTTTAATGTACTTAACAGTCATTGCTATTCCATGTATTTGAACCGATGCAAATTTGAATTTTCAAAGGATCCGAGGCAATTTTATAACTTTGTCAATGCTAAGCGAAAGTCTTCAGCATTGCCATCATCCGTACGATTAAACTCTATTGAGGCATCTACGGATCCCGAAATTTCAGATTTATTTGCTGAATTCTTCCAATCTACTTATAGTTCTGTTTCATGGTCTAATTCTAGCTACCCAAATTATTATATATACAGATTTTAGTAAAGCCTTTGACTCTGTTAACCACTCTCTTCTTTTATTCAAATTAGATCTGCTTGGGTTTCCGAATAATCTGTTAACTTGGATTTCAAGTTATTTGAATGGTAGATCTCTGAGGGTTTTATTCAAAAACGCTGTTTCCAAGATGATCAACGTGACATCTGGAGTGCCTCAGGGCAGTCATTTAGGCCCTTTGCTGTTTACTCTGTTTATAAATGCTCTTCCTTCTATCGTAAATCACTCTCGTGTACTAATGTATGCTGATGATGTTAAGCTTTGTGTTTCATATAATAATATTGAATCTGGTTTCTGCTTGCAGGCAGACATAAATAGATTCCAGGAATGGTGTCAGTACAACCTTTTGAATTTAAACTATCTTAAATGCAACGTTATGACTTTTTATAGGGGTACGCCAACGTTCATGAGTTACTCTCTTCAGAACATGTCCTTGGACCGAATATACTCAGTAAACGATTTAGGTGTTCTCCTAGATCCTAAACTTAAATTTGACTCCCACATAACCTCTACTGTAAATAAAGCTATGAGTGTTCTTGGGTTTATAAAGCGTTGGTCTAAAGAATTTGATGATCCATACACTACCAAATTATTATTTACCTCACTTGTCCGACCTAATTTAGAATACTGTTCTTCCGTTTGGAGTCCTCAGTATCAAGTGCACATTGACCGTATAGAGTCCGTACAGAAACAATTTCTTCTTTTTGCCTTACGTGGTTTGAACTGGGATCAAAACGTCAGGTTGCCTTCTTAGTCGAGTAGATTGCTATTAATTAATTTGCCTACTCTAGTAAGCCGTAGAATTATGCTTGGTACTATTTTTATGAATAATCTTATCAGAGGCGATATTGATTCTGTAGATTTGGTAAGCCGCCTAAGTTTCAATGTTCCTGTTAGACTAATGCGAAACTACCATCCTATTAACTTTCCACGATGTTCATCTAATTTTAGTCAGCATGAGCCCTTTCGCGTTCTTTCTAATAATTATAACAACCTGTATCATTTAATTTGTTCCTCAACTTCTATCCCTGTACTAAAAACTAAAATCTTAGCTCATTTGCTTTAATTTTGTTGATCTATGTTTTGTCCTGTCTTTATTTGTTCTATGTACCTTCCTCGCGAACCGTATTTGCCCGAAATAAAAATGGGCCCGCGCGTAACAAGCACGTGCTTGGTGTTGTTTGGGCCACTTGTTTGTACTGCTCTTAGTGCATCAACGTTCAACAATATATAAATGTATACTGGTTGGTTATGAACAGAATGGCTATAAGTTGTGGGACATAAATTCAAAGAAGTTTTTGGTAGCTAGAGACGTAGTTGTTGATGAAATGACTCAGAGTTTCAGAATGAAAGTATGGAACGGGTAGAAAGTATTCAGAATGATAGTATGAATAATCTACAATTGTCGACTGAAATGAATTCAGGAGCAGAGGAGTCGAATATCCCGAATGAGAGTACGAATAGAAAATCTGATCTTTTTGAATCAGATAAACAGCCTAGTGAGACAACAACTTGCGAAAATGCCGATCCAATCATTGGTGAAGAATTGCCTAGTATGCAATTAAAAGTAGATGAAATTAAAGTCAGAAGAAGTGAAAGATTAAAAGACAGTCCAAAAACGTCTTATCGGTTCTTAAACAATTGCTTAATGAATGCTCACGCCTTTTGTGATGATATCCCAAATAACTACATGATATTAAAAATAGAACAGACAGAACTAAGTGGGAAGAAGCCGTAAAAGAAGAATTAGATTCGCATTTTTATAATAAAACTTGGACTTAAGTTGATCAACCTTTACATAAAAATATTGTTGATTGCAAGTGGGTGTTTTCTATAAAAACTAATGAGCATGGCAAGCAAATCAAATATAAGGCCAGATTAGTAGCTCGGGGATTCACACAAGAGTATCTTTTAGATTATGATGAGACTTTTGCTCCAGTTGCAAGAATATCTAGTTTTCGATTCATTTTATTCATGGCGAACCAATTCAATTTAAAAGTTTACCATATGGATGTTAAGACGGCATTCCTATTCCTATTCCATTGAACAAGTCTATTTATGGGTTAAAACAAGCGGCACGATGTTGGTTCGAGACATTTGAAAATGTTTTAAAGAGCATCGGTTTTATTAATTCGGCAGTGGATAGATGCATCTATTTACTAGACCATGGGGATACCTTAAAAAATATCTTTGTGCTTTTATACGTAGATGATCTTGTAATTGCAACAAAGAGCATTGACACAATGAACAATCTTAAAACATTCCTTATGAGTAAATTCAGGATGACAGATTTATGTGAAATCAGACACTTCATTGGAATAAAAGTAGAAAAAAAGATGGTTAGTTATATCTTAGTCAATCAGCATACATTAACAATATTTTAAAAAAGTTTAATATGGACGAATGTCATGCATTCAGTACACCACTTCCAACTAAGCTAAATTGTGAAGCTTTAGACTCAGATGAAGAATTTAATGCGCCGTGCCGAAATCTGATTGGGTGTTTGATGTATCTAATGTTATGTACGCGTCCTGATCTAAGTACAGCAATAAGCATACTTAGTAGATATACACACAAAAACAATTCAGAATTATGGCAAAGTTTAAAAAGATTTTTGAGATATTTAAAGGGTACTGTGGATCTGAAATTAACTTTTATCAAAAGTGTAAATTTTAACGACACAATTATTGGGTATGTTGACTCTGACTGGGAAGGAAGTGAATCTGATAGAAAGAGTACAACAGGTTTTATGTTTAAAATGTTTGACTCTAATGTGATCTGCTGGAATACGAGGAAGCAAAATTCAGTGGCTGCTTCGTCGACTGAAGCAGAATATAGCGTTATTTGAAGCAGTAAGGGAAGCTTTATGGTTAAAATCGTTAGTCTCTAATATAAAATTTGAATTAAATAAACCAACCAAAATATTAGAAGATAACCAAGGTTGTATAAGCATAGCTAATAATCCTACATGCCACAAACGATCCAAACACATTGATATAAAGTACCATTTTTCAAGAGAGCAAATTGAAAATAAATTATTTATCTTAGAATATATTCCCACAGAACACCAGGTTGCTGATGTTCTCACGAAGCCGTTGCCCGCTGCAAGATTCTTGACATTGAGAAACGAGATGGGTCTTAAGAACTAAAACTATATACTATAAACCAAAAGAATAAGAAAAAGGAAACTATTGAAACTGATATTTGATTTAGAACTTAGCTTAAAGAAAAAAGATGAACTGATAATTTAATTTAACTAAAATTATGAATTTTAGTGTATTTATTAGCTAGAAGCTAAGAAACATTTAATTTTTCAAATGAAATTTGAATTTTTTTTTAGAGATTCGATTAAGGTTTTACTAGGTTTCCCTTAATCCTAGAACTAGTTTGATTCGATATTAACAATTATTATTATTGTTCCCAGAATACACAACTGTCCAAATAAGAACATTATTGTAATACTAATTTAATTTTAAATTGTTCAACATATCTTTTGAGGAGGTGTGTGAAAAAAAATACCATCTTCCTTTTTTTCTATACGCAAAAGATTGTTTAACTCCGAAGGGCTGGTCACACTGAAAGTGGCTTGATCTCTCTCTCTTTGACTTTGGCTTTAGAACGGACAAGTTTTGTTATAAAAGAAGCGTCTATTAAACAGAAAAACTTTGAACTAAAAACTAAAATCGTGTTCTAAATCAATTAAGGAATCGGGAGAAGGCCTTTATTTCCAACAGGATTCATATGTTAACCCCAAATTGGGTTATGGGAGTCAACACAGCTGGAATGTGCGATTGTCGGCTAACCGCGAAAAACCAAGATTTGCAATAATTGAATTTACACTAAATGGAGAATTTATCACAAATTGCCGGAACGAAGCCAAAAAATTAATTTCAATATACAAGGGTGGTCAAAAGTATTTTCACAAAAAAAAAGTTTAATATATTCATAATTTGAACTTACATCTTGTTAACTTTGGCAAAGGTAATTTAAATGCCGTTTGAATGATACAATACATTTCTTAACACATTCAGTACTTATTGAAAAGGACGAATTTGTGTGAAAATGTCCTTTTTGAACTTTTTTTCCGACTTGAAAACTTAAATTTTTTGATGCAAAAAGTTTCTTCAAACAAAAATTATAGTAACTGCAAAAAGAATTTTTCAAAAATCATTTTGCTTATATTTTTTATGGTTTTTTAAAGGTGACACTGTCGGAAAAAATTTGTATGAAAAAGAGAAAAATATACCTAAAATGCATGTTTCTAAGCATTTTCAAAAAATCATAAAAAATATAAGCAAAATGATTTTTGAAAAATTCTTTTTGCAGTTACTATTATTTTTGTTTGAAGAAACTTTTTGCATCAAAAATTTAAGTTTTCAAGTCGAGGAAAAAATTTCAAAAAGGACATTTTCACACAAATTCGTCCTTTTCAATAAGTACTGAATGTGTTAAGAAATGTATTGTATCATTCAAACGGCATTTAAATTACCTTTCCATTGATGCCAAAGTTAACAAGATGTAAGTTCAAATTATGAATATATTTAACTTTTTTTTTGTGAAAATACTTTTGACCACCCTTGTATAATAAAACATGTTCGCAATTCCAAAATAAAAGTATAAAGGTATTATTATGCAACAAAATAAACTTCTGAATTTTTATTTCGAGTTAATTACAGGTACGGAGAATGGAAAATATTTCCTTGACTAAGATATGTCGGCTACTTGCGAGTTGTTGCGCGGTCTTGATTTCAACACCTAATATGGAAAATAAGTGAGGCCCATGATCTTGTCAATGAGCGTGCGCCTTCAGGCTTGTGCATGTGTCCCTTTTATTGCGGTCAGGTAATGAACAGGTGCGTATATTGGGGTAGCTCTTGCTTAAATTCCATTTATGACATGTTTATGACCCATTTGTGGAAAGGAGAGAGAGAGTCCTAGACAATTTACCAATTAAACGTTTTAGAGCGGTAACAAAAATGTGTGTTTGAAAATATTCCACATCTGAGAATCATTAACTTGTGAGATTTATTTTATTGGGATTCTTTTGATTTCTAAATTAGTTTCACAATTGTGGGAACCCGTGTCAGCTGATCGGGATTCGAGCCCAACACGGGATACATAAACTCACCACGACGCGTGGTGGATCGCGTCGTATGTTGAGTTCAAGAAGGAGTCGACGATAAGCAACGAAAGCGAGCGGTAGCGAGCAATAGCGACTGTTTAATAAAAGTTATTAAAACTACTATACGCGTGTTATTACTGGAGTATTACATTGGCGACGAGGATTAAAATCTATTACTGACGGATAAGAAAGACTACTGAGTATTAATAAAATAAACGACCGCTGCCAACGAATGCAGGTAAAGAAAAAAAAGTGCATAAGCTGGAAAAGGGAATAGAGATACATACATATATGTATGTATATATTCCTGCACGTGCAGCGCTCATGTATGTGCGAAATGTACATGCGATGTGTAGTTGTATGTAAATGTGTGAATATGCAAGCTTGGTACGCCACAAAACGAATAAGTGGGTAAAACGTCCGTTCATCGAGAGCCGATTAAATTCAGGCTGGTGAAATAAAAAGAAAAGAAGAGACAAGAAAAAGGAAACTGGAAAAGTTTCGATCACGTCCGTTCATCGAGAGCCGATTAAATTCAGGCTGGTGAAATAAAAATAAAAGAAGAGACAAGAAAAAGGAAACTGGAAAAGTTTCGATCACGTCCGTTCATCGAGAGCCGATTAAATTCAGGCTGATGAAGTAAAAAAAAAGAAGAAAAGAAGAAAAAAAAAAAGGAAAAAAGAGACAAGAAAAAGGAAACGGGAAAAGTTTCGACCACGCCACGAAAAATAGGTGGGTGAAGCAAGTGTGCGGATTAAATTCCTGCAGATCTAAAGAGAAGAAACACACCACGAAAAGAAAAATAAGAAAGAGGTGGTGGTAGATGAGAGAGAGATTTAAGTGCAAAAGCGAATGCAAAAAGGCATAGCAAAAGCGCATGTTTAAGAGCGTGGTGGAGTTGAAAATAAAGCAAATGATAATAACAACGAATTGTTATTATTGGAGCTGAAAAAAAAGTTGATTGTTATTATTTTTCTTGAATTTCAGTAATCTACCGAAATGGCGGAGCTAAAACCATTTCTATTTCAAGCATTTGACAAGGCGTTGTGGAGAAATGAGTGGGAGACATGGCTGCGCTCTTTTACCATCTACATAGAGTCGGAGGAGATAACGTCTGTGTACAAAAAGCGAAATAAGTTGCTGCACCTGGGTGGACCGCAGTTGCAGGCAGTGGTGTACAACTTACCCGGGGCACTTGTTGCGTTCGACGAGGAAGCCAATAATGACATTTTTACACCTCTAGTGGAGAAATTAACCGAGTATTTTTCTCCACAACGGAACTCGGTTTTCGAGAGGCACCTTTTCCGGACTATGGTTCCTGTGGAAGGTGAAGGCTTTACCGAATTCTTAATGCGTTTGCGTCGACAAGTTGCAAAGTGCTCTTTCGGCGAAGCCAAGAAGGAAATTTAGGAGATCTGTCTCAAAGACAAAATCATAGAAGTCTGGGCCCCGGTGGACTTAAAAATGAAGCTCTTGGAGAACGAATATACTTTAAATGATTTTGTAAAGATGTGTCACATCGAAGAGCAGGTTAACAGGCAGACAGAGACGATGAGTGCAGCTGGCCAACAAAGCACAATTCAGAGAGTTTCACATCAAAAGACACGAAACCCTGATACACTGCAAGAATGTGGTCGTTGCGGGAGAAAGGGACATAGGGAGAACAGCCCAGATTGCCCAGCACGAAGCGCCACATGCAGGAAATGCTCAAAGATTGGACACTTCGCACGGAAATGCAAGACCAAAATAAGAGCAGGCAACCACGACGCGGACGGGCCTTGGGCAAAAAGGCCACGGCGTACAGACACACACATCAGGCTGGTTAATTGTGAGTCTGTGCACGACGGAGAAAAGTCAGCAAACTCAGATTGTTTTCGAGTAGCCACCAAGGGGAATAATGACGAGATTATTCCATGCAAAGTCGGCGGCAGGACAATGGAAATGGTTATCGACTCTGGTTCCAAACACAATCTATGCAGTCAAGCAGATTGGCAGAAACTTATCGACGACCAGGCAACCATTTTCAACATGCGCACTAAATCATCGAACCAGTTCCGTTCTTATGCTTCTGATCAACCTCTCAAAATATTAAGAGTATTTGAAGCTCCGATAAGCGTAAAAAGGGACCCGGAGGTAATTGCTACGTTTTACGTCATAGAAAACAGCAGACAATCACTACTAGGATGTGACACTGCGATACAACTCAATGTTTTAAAACTAGGGTTAAACATAAATCGAGTTGAGCAGATTGGTGCGTTCCCCAAATGGAAAGATGTTCAGATAAGGCTTTCAATTGATCCAACGGTGGTGCCTGTCAAACAACCCATGAGGCGAGTCCCGACGGCGCTGGAGCACAAGGTAAACGCAAAACTAGAGGAAGCCCTAAAATTTGATATTATAGAGCCGGTAACTGGGCCGAGCGCTTGGATATCGCCAGTGGTCATCGTGTTTAAAGAATGTGGAGATATTCGAATGTGTTTGGACATGCGCAGAGCCAATAAGGCTATAAAAAGGGAAAATTATCCTCTTCCGACGTTCGACTCATTGATGACCAAATTGAAGAACGCTAAATACTTTTCTCGGCTTGATCAAAAGAACGCCTATCATCAACTTTAGCTTGACGTTGCGAGCCGGGAGATAACGACATTCATTACACATCGTGGGCTGTTCAGGTATAAGAGGTTGCTATTTGGAGTGAACTCAGCTCCGGAGATTTTCCAGAGGCTTATGGAGGAGATGCTGGCACAGTGCCCAAATGCCATAAACTAGATTGACGATGTTATAGTTTTTGGCAATACCCTCGAGGAGCACGACATGGCGCTGAGCGCGGTGAAAGATGTTTTTGTGGGCCGTAATGTGGTGCTCAACGAGGAGAAGTGTGTTTGGCGGACAACTAAGCTGAAATTTCTTGGTCATATCCTCTCTGACAAGGGGATTGAGGCGGATCCAGGCAAGATTGAGGTAATACAAAACTTTAGAGAACCCAAAAATAAGGAAGAGGTCCGCAGCTTTTTGGGTTTGGCCACGTATGTTGGAAAGTTTATACCAGACTTGGCGGATACGGCAGAGCCATTGAGAGGATTGCTCAAATTGAACGAGAAATTCATATGGGGTGAGGCGCAGAAGTTAGCTTTTAAACAATTAAAGGAAAAGGTTTCGGTAGTCCCCATGCTGTCCTATTTTACCTTGACTGATCGGACTAAGTTGATTGCGGACGCTATTCCGGTAGCGTTAGGAGCGGTAATGGTGCAACTAGACAAAGATAAAATTCCCCGTATTATCTCGTTCGCCAGCAAGAGTTTATCGGAGGTAGAAAAAGGTACTCTCAAACAGAAAAGGAAAGTCTCGCGTTAGTCTGGGCGGTAGAAAAGTTTTATTTTTATTTGATCGGATTAGAATTTGACCTAGTAACAGACCACAAACCTCTGGAGGCTATATTTAAGCCCACTTCCAGACCTCCAGCCCGCATCGAAAGGTGGCTTCTACGCCTACAATCTTACCGTTTCCGAGTCGTGTATAAGCCAGGAAAAGAAAACATCGCAGACTCATTGTCGAGACTGTCCCAGGAAACCGAGTCAAACTCATTCGATTGGCAGGGGGAGAAAAACATTTTTCATATCGTCTCAAATTCAATTCCAGTTTCGTTATCAATCTCAGAGATAGCAGAAAGTAGTACTCATGATGAGGGGATAATGGATGCAATGACGTGCCTAAAGGAGGATTCGTGGAAGCTAGCTACATCGAGTCCATTCTATCCGTTTCGATTTGAAGTGTCGACGCTCGGTAATTTGCTGCTAAGAGGAACAAAGATAGTGATTCCGAAAAATCTGCGACGGAAAGTGTTGGAGTTAGCACATGAGGGTCACCCAGGCGAGACTGCAATGAAGCGGCGACTCCGATCGAAAGTATGGTGGCCACGAATGGACAGAGAAGCTGAAGAGTTCGTTAAAACCTGTCGTAGCTGCATTTTGGTGTCTGCTCCGGTACGTCCGGCCCCAATGAAGAGGCACTCGTTTCCAAATGGCCCATGGAAGTGTTTGGCAACCGATCTGTTAGGCGCGCTACCAAACGGAGAATACACTTTGGTACTAATCGATTATTACTCTCGATATATGGAGTACAAAATAACAAGGAGCATCACATCAAAAATTACAATAAACGAGATGGAGGAAATTTTCGCAAGGCTAGGTTTTCCCCAAACATTAACAGCGGACAACGGTCGCCAGTTTATAAGCGCGGAATTCAAAGAATTTTGTACAACAAACGCGATCGAGTTGCGTACAACTCCTCCATATTGGCCACAAGCGAACGGCGAGGTAGAGAATATGAATAAATCGCTGGTTAAACGTCTCAAAATCGCATATGCGAGTAGAAGTAACAATAAGAAGGAGTTGCAAAAGTTCGTTCTTATGTATAATTTAACACCGCATAGTACAACGGGTGCAGCTCCAACCCAGCTGATGTACAATCGGACGATTCGAGATAAAATTCCCGGAATTGAGGATATTTCGGATCAGGATGTGGACTCGGAGGAAAGAGACAGGGACATGTGCCAGAAAGAAAAAGGGAAGAAGGTAGCAGATGCAGCTAGAGGAGCAAAAGATATTCAATTAACTGTAAGTGGCAGGGTTCTAATTAAAAATGTTATTTTCCCCCACAAGCTAACACCAACGTTCGATCCAACGGTTTACGAGGTGACCAGCAGAGACGGTGATGTGGTCCAGGTAACCGGAAATGGGAAGTCGTATACCAGGAACGCCAGTCACCTCAAGAAAGTTGAATCCTCTGCTGCAGTTCAGCCGGAGGAGGGCCAATCCCCGAAAAGGACTGATGAATCATTCCCGGCCAAACCAATTGACGCGGAGCTCACCTCACAGATGCCACAGGGAGGTCTAAAACTGCGTCTGAAAAAAAAGGAGAGATGTGGGAACCCGTGTCAGCTGATCGGGATTCGAGCCCAACACGGGATACATAAACTCACCACGACGCGTGGGGGATCGCGTCGTATGTTGAGTTCAAGAAGGAGTCGACGATAAGCAACGAAAGCGAGCGGTAGAGCAATAGCGATTGTTTAATAAAAGTTATTAAAACTACTATACGCGTGTTATTACTGGAGTATTACAACAATCATAGAAAACATTATTCTCCAACATGATCGGACATGTTTCTCTTAGATTACCATCTTTGAATACTTTGGGTGTGCGATCTTTCTCCCGTCCACAGCAACACATGTGGTAATGCGGCAAAAGGGCACCTTTCCCCAACATGATCGGATATGTTCCTCTAAGATATTAACCTTTGGATACTACGGGTGTGCGACTTTTCTCACGTGCACCTTTCTCACGTGAATACTAATTGCTCATAATGAGGGGAAGGATACATGATCAATTCTGTCACATGGGAATGTGCGGTGAATGGGGGCAATCTCCTCTGAGATAACAACCTTTGGATACTATGATCCTGATCAAGAATATATATACTTTATGGGGTCGGAAAGGCTTCCTTCTGCCTGTTACATACTTTCCGACGAATCTAGTATACCCTTTTACTCTACGAGTAACTGGTATAAAAATATGTCTGGGGTATATATAATTTTATTCATTCTTTTTATTCGCTCGAAAACAGAATCGGATGTTTCAACCCGTTACTTGTGGGAAATTATGTAAAAAAAGGCCAAAAGAAGCATTTCGACCCTATAAAAAATATATATTCTTGATCAGGATCACTAGCCGAGTCGATCTTGCCATGTCCGTCTGTCGACAAAGCCTTCGACAATAGCGCTTTCTCTTGTTTCAATTACAATTTTAATTGTTGGTCATCATATTTGTTTTCGTTTTTCTTATAGAATCGAATCTACTTAAGGTTTTATTTTTCTTTTTTTTTCTTTACGTTACTTTAGACTTACTTTATTTTGGGATCTTTCATTTCTGCAGGGAAAACTTTGGGACGTCGGAAACTTTTGAAAACTTACTGCTCCATTTCCAGACCGCATAAAGCGTTTTCTATAGGAAACACATTTAAATTTTAGATCACTCTCGTTTTTAATATACCTAAACTTTTTGATCACTCTTAATTTCCATGTACCTCAACTTTTGGAAAACTTTCGATTGTTAAAAGGAAAATTTTATTCCTCTCCTTTTTTTATATTATTCAATGCACTTGCTTAATTTTTATACCCGTTACTCGTAGAGTAAAAGGGTATACTAGCTTCGTCGGAAAGTATGTAACAGGCAGAAGGAAGCGTTTCCCACCCCACAAAGTATATATATTCTTGATCAGGATCACTAGCCGAGTCGATCTAGCCATGTCCGTCTGTCCGTCTGTCCGTCTGTCCGTATGAACGCTGAGATCTCGGAAACTATGAGAGTTACAATACTGGGATTAGGCACGCAGATTCCTGAGATTCCTGCGCAGCGCAAGTTTGTTTCAGCACAGTGCCACGCCCACTTTAACGCCCACAAACCGCGAAAACCTGTGACGCCCACAATTTTCATGCTAGATAAAAAATTTTAACTGAAATGTATTGGTCTCGTCGATACCTATCGATTGATCCAAAAAAAAATTTGCCACGCCCACTCTAACGCCCATAACGCTTAAATCTGTATACCGCCGGTAGGTGGCGCATTTTAATCTCGCTTTGCTGCTTGCATATCTCCATATAGCTGAGTAACGGGTATCTGATAGTCGAGGTACTCGACTATAGCGTTCTTCCTTGTTTAGTATTGTTTTTTTAGCCTTAGGAATTTAATTTGTATAATTATATTTTATATGAAACTAATACACCAACAATAGAACTAAAACGCGATCATCTGACAGCAAAAATCTTGAAATCCTTATTACAATCAAAAGATACCCCGATTCATAAATTAGTTAAGCCAAAAACAACACGAAAAAATGGACCACAACAATTCAACGATTAATAACAATATGTCAAAAATACAACATACCCTACAAACCTAAAACAAGAAAGAACGCTATAGTCGAGTACCTGGACTATAAGACACCCGTTACTCAGCTAAAGGAACAAAAGGGAAATGGAGACATGCAAGCAGCAAAGCGAGATTGAAATGCGCCACCTGCCCGCGATCTCAATATATGGTTATGTGGGCGGTAGACAGATTTAAGCATTATGGACGTTAGGGTGGGCGTGGCAAACTTTTTTTTGGATCAATCAATAGGTATTGACGAGTGAATACATTTTAGTTAAAATTTTTTACCTAGCCTGAATATTGTGGGGGTTAGAGTAGGCGTGGCATATTGCGCTGATTACAAGGGTACGGAATCTAAATCTGAAGTCCCAATTCTCTATCTTTGATAGTTTCCGAGATATCCGAAAAAGCAGCAAAGCAAGCACTAAATATACCACTATCATCATCACTTAAGCACGAAAGACATTAACAAATTCTTAAAACAACAATTCAACGAAAACCAAAAGAACATACTTTTTAAATGCAATAATTGTTACCAAAGTGTTAGCAAAATATTTAAAAGTGTGGGTGCTAGAGTTGTAAAGCCCAAGAATCTGCAGGCCAACGTTCTAGCTTTTATAGTTTCCGAGATCTTCGCGTTCATGCGAACAGACGGGCAGGGCTAGATCGACTTGGCTAAAGATCCTGATCAAGAATATATATACTTTATGGGGTCGAAAACGCTTCCTTCTACGTGTTACATACTTTCCGACGAATCTGGTATACCAGAACGGGTATAAAACGGAAAAAATGGAACAAGATTTCCTGTGAATTACTCTTTGCGATGATCTCGAATAGTCCCACAAAGTTAAACTTGCTAGCTAGCAAGGTTGCCGCCATGGGGTTTATGTGGATTCTTTTTTGGTGGTTGCGAATTCAGAGGTTACTTTTTAGCGATTTTTCGAGTTATATTGAAGCGACGGTGGACATGCCGATCGTACGACTTCATCGAGTAATATTTCGCGGAGTACTGCTTAGCTGCTGATGACTTTGTTTCGGACTTGCGCAGCTTTCCCCCTGTCTTATTTCACAAGCTTTTGGACTTGCAAAGATAAATTAGGTGGCGACAGAGAAACTGAGATTTTCGATAATGTCCTGCAAAACAATTATAATTGTGTAAGATGGAATAAAGAAGAAGTAGGAAGAAGAATAAGATAAAACCAATATTCAATATTTATCATAGACTCAGCGATATTCTTCTACAAGTTCTAAGCCAAAATCATTTAATCCCAACGTGTGGCAATTGCGTTCATATTGAATTTAGGTCGGTTCAATTTTTTGGATTTGTATTGTTGACTATTCCAGTCAAAAGTTGAAGAGAAAAAGCTCACCCTCGCTGCAACATTTTGGTGACCTCGACGTCAAAACAATAAATAAAACAAGGTAGAACGCTATAGTCGAGTACTTCGACTATCAGACACCCGTTACTCAGCTAAAGGGACCAAAGGGAGATGGAGATATGCAAGCAGCAAAACGAGATTGTAAGGCGCCACTTACACGCGATCTCAATATATGGGTTTGTGGGCGGCAGACAGATTTAAGTGTTATGGGCGTAAGACTGGGCGTAGGTCAATTGATAGGTATTGACGAGACTAATACATTTCAGATAAAATTTTGCGCTGCATACAAGGCTACGGAATCTAAATCTGAAGTCCCAATTCTCTATCTTTGATAGTTTCCGACACATCCGCGTTCATATCTACGATTTTTTAAAGGGAGGTTTGTGGGCCTTAAGGTGGGCGTGCCAACTTTTTTTTTGTCAATCGATAGGTATCGACGAGAACAAAACATTTCAGCTAAAATTTTTATTCTAGAATTAAAACTGTAGAAGGCACAGTTTTGGGCGTTTTGTGTGCGTTAGAACGGACGTGGCACACTGCCGAAACAAACTTGCGCTGCGTAGGAATCTCTAGAATCGGCATGCCTAATCCCAGTATTGCAGCTTTTATAATTTCCGCGATCACAGCGTTCATACGGACAGACGGACAGACTCGCAGACTTACAGACGGACATGGCTAGATCAACTCGGCTAGTGATCCTCATCAAGCTTATATACACTTTATGGGGTCGGAAACGCTTTCTTCTACCTGTTAAATACTTTCCGACGAATCTGGAATTCCCTTTTTCTCTACGAGTAACGGGTATACATTTTAATTTGGTTACTACGCGCGAGTTTCGGTATTCATTACGCACAAAAACGTACATAACAATGCGAGCCAATGCGCCCAATTAGCGGACTAAGTATGCAAAATTGCCTTTATCCGTCTATATTAACATAATTAATTGCCCATAGGCCTGCACCAAAACCAATGTCGAGCAGTCTTATTATAAATGCTCTATAAAAACTAAATTATATTAAAAATATGAATTTTTATCGTTACGAAACAGCCCTTATATTTATGATTTCTTAAACTTTGCATCGTCTTGAAGAACAAGCACCATAATACATTCTGCATGAAAACTAAAATTTTCAAAACAACATTTTAACTATCACGCTATTCAACTTTGAATTAACTTTCCACTCTATAAACATGATAAACAATTTTAATGATACACTTTACATGTTTATCTACCTAATCAAAACACAAAATTATTTAGTAGCACAAAAAATTAATTTGCATTACAATCTGTGAATGTTTTCATATTTGTTTGTATTTATTGTAATATCTTATTTCAACATATAGCTCCGAGCTATGGGAAACACATGCGTCAGAAACTATGAAAATATTTATGTGTAGGATCTGGTAAGGACGAAATTTACAAGGCTTAAGCAGTACAGAGTTAAGCTTCCGGTTTGCGCGGCTTTTAATTTGGAACACTATCCGCACAAGACTTCAGTGAAGAGACCTCCTCCAAAAGTTAAATTTATAAAAGGTAAATATTCTAGTATACAACAGGGATGGGCACACACATGGAAATCAAAATATATTCAGAGTCGACTGCAGATTTAAATGTGCAAAAACATTTTTTACCCGTGGACAGTCAAAATAGTTTATTTTGTTGTGTCTTAATATTATTGACACATTAAAGTAGGACTGTTTAGAAATTGCATTTATAAACTTAAAAAGTACTTACGTGTTCCGCAAATCTAGCGTATTTACCCTCTTCAGATAGGATGTCACTCGAGCATCTTTTTAAATGAGCAATTAGGTACTTTCGAATAGATTTCGTTGAAGGCAATATTACACTGCATACAACAGATAAAAGGGCCCAGTTCTTTAAATTTACTCTTGAATTAGCATCCGGATGATCCGTTGTCTGTTTAATCAATTGTAAATAAAGTTCAATTAACAAAGATTCCTTTTTCATACATTTTTCAATTATTGATTGAACTATTCGGACATGTGCATCTTCAGCCCGTTTTATCGTTTCCCCTGTAAAATAAAAATAAATTAAATAAAATAAATTCGTGAAATTGTATTCGTTCAAAATAATGTATATTATGATGTAATGTAGAAAAAAACATTTTTGACCTTTACAGTATGCCTATTTTAGATCAAGATTCTGTGTTTTTCGGGTAATGTGGGCACACAGGTTTTAGCGTTATTGGTGATAAAAGGCGATAAAGTGGAAATTTTTTTTTTAAGTTCCATCGAAACAAATGCATTTATTTCATTTCTTAAATTTATTTACTTTTATTCTTTGTCACCTAATACTTATATATATATGTATATGTAATTTTTAATAAAAGCGCCAATCATAATATAATATGCTTAAGAAAATACATAAATATCCCAACTCCTTTGTTATATTTTGACGTAGGACATTATTGGAAATATTCAATTATTATTTGCTATAATTTTGGTTTTTATGTCCACACACCCACTCTTACATATGAACAGTCAACGTTATGCATTTACCATCGAGACACCCTCTAAGAAATAAGAATCCACATCAATCGTAAGCATGTCAACAACAAGGAAGAACAATACAGTCGAGTGCCTCGACTATTAAATACCCGTTACTCAGCTTAAGGGAGCCAAAGAGAGATGTTAAGAAAAAGTATATTTTATTCGTATTGATATAGGTAGAAGGATATAAGTAGGTATAAACGGCCCCTAACTAATAAGGACAATAATGGTCCCCGCCCCTTCATTTATGTATCCGTGTTCCAGGACAATTACCCTAATCCACAAATTTACCGATTTTATTGGGCTTAGATGCCATAAGAATGTCATTTACATGTTCATGAAGGGTATACTTAATTGCCCCCACCCAGCTCACGTGACCTTTTTCTTCATATTGAGTAATTAATTTTTAGCCACCCCAAACACACCACTGAAAAGAGTCAAAAACATGGCACCATAATTTCTCATTTCCTGGCCAGCATAAAGGGGCGTAAACAAGACCCAACATGCACGATCACTGATAAGATCATACATCTTAAGACCGTTGATACGGGATGACATCAGGATGGTCTATAATCTCTGAGGTAGCCGACATATTTTTATACCCGTTACTCGTAGAGTAAAAGGGTATACTAGATTCGTCGGAAAGTATGTAACAGGCAGAAGGAAGCGTTTCCGACCCCATAAAGTATATATATTCTTGATCAGGATCACTAGCCGAGTCGATCTAGCCATGTCCGTCTGTCAGTCTGTCCGTCTGTCCGTATGAACGCTGAGATCTCGGAAACTATGAGAGTTACAATACTGGGATTAGGCACGCAGATTCCTGAGATTCCTGCGCAGCGCAAGTTTGTTTCAGCACAGTGCCACGCCCACTCTAACGCCCACAAACCGCCCAAAACTGTAACTCCTACAGTTTTGATGCTAGATAGAAAATTTTAACTGAAATGTATTGTTCTCATCAATACCTATCGATTGACTTAAAAAAAAGTTTGCCACGCCCACTTAAACGCCCACAAACCGCGAAAACCTGTGACGCCCACAATTTGCATACTAGATTAAAAAGTTTAACTGAAATGTATTGGTGTCGTCAATACCTATCGATTGATCCAAAAATAAATTTGCCACGCCCACTCTAACGCCCATAACGCTTAACTCTGTCTACCGCCGGTAGGTGGCGCATTTTAATCTCGCTTTGCTGCTTGCATATCTCCATTTCCCTTTGAGTAACGGGTATCTGATAGTCGAGGTACTCGACTATAGCGTTCTTCCTTGTTAGTATTTTAAAAACAGTGAAAACGCTATAACATTCGCGAGTTGACATCTTTTCAGGTGTAGCCCCCGTCCAAAGAGGCCAAAGGAGCAGCCCAACTGTACACAGAGAAAAAAACCGAACAATACCCGTTTGATATTGTCTCCTCAATTTTCACATATCACCTTTTACATAACAAATTGATACGAATTCATATCAATATGATATGATTTTGCATCATTATACCCGTTACTCGTAGAGTAAAAGGGTATACTAGATTCGTCGGAAAGTATGTAACAGGCAGAAGGAAGCGTTTCCGACCCCATAAAGTATATATATTCTTGATCAGGATCACTAGCCGAGTCGATCTAGCCATGTCCGTCTGTCCGTCTGTCCGTCTGTCCGGATGAACGCTGAGATCTCGGAAACTATGGGAGCTAGGCTATTGAGATTTGGCGTGCAGATTCCTGAGCTTCCTACGCAGCGCAAGTTTGTTTCAGTAGACTGCCACGCCCACTCTAACGCCCACAAACCGCCCAAAACTGTGGCTCCTACAGTTTTCATGCTAGATAGAAAATTTTAACTGAAATGTAATGTTCTCATCAATACCTATCGATTGACCCAAAAAAAAGTTTGCCACGCCCACTTTAACGCCCACAAACCGCAAAACCCTGTGACGCCCACAATTTTCATGCTAGATAAAAATTTTTAACTGAAATGTATTGGTCTCGTCAATACCTATCGATTGATCCAAAAAAAATTTGCCACGCCCACTCTAACGCCCATAACGCTTAAATCTGTATACCGCCGGTAGGTGGCGCATTTTAATCTCGCTTTGCTGCTTGCATATCTCCATTTAGCTGAGAAACGGGTATCTGATAGTCGAGGTACTCGACTATAGCGTTCTCCCTTGTTTTAATATAAATTTGTATTAATTTTATACGTTTTTCATATCAAACGTAACATCGAAAAGTCTTCGAAAAAAGAGTATGACTGTGCTTTCGTATTTTTTGTGTATTTATACCCGTTACTCGTAGAGTAAAAGGGTATACTAGATTCGTCGGAAAGTATGTAACAGGCAGAAGGAAGCGTTTCCGACCCCATAAAGTATATATATTCTTGATCAGGATCACTAGCCGAGTCGATCTAGCCATGTCCGTCTGTCCGTCTGTCCGTCTGTCCGTCTGTCCGTCTGTCCGTCTGTCTGTCCGGATGAACGCTGAGATCTCGGAAACTATGAGAGCTAGGCTATTGAGATTTGGCGTACAGATTCCTGAGCTTCCTACGCAGCGCAAGTTTGTTTCAGTAGACTGCCACGCCCACTCTAACGCCCACAAACCGCCCAAAACTGTAACTCCAACAGTTTTGATGCTAGATAAAAAATTTTAACTGAAATGTATTGTTCTCATCAATACCTATCGATTGACCTAAAAAAAAGTTTGCCACGCCCACTTAAACGCCCACAAACCGCGAAAACCTGTGACGCCCACAATTTGCATGCTACATAAAAAATTTTAACTGAAATGTATTGGTGTCGTCAATACCTATCGATTTATCCAAAAATAAATTTGCCACGCCCACTCTAACGCCCATAACGCTTAAATCTGTCTACCGCCGGTAGGTGGCGCATTTTAATCTCGCTTTGCTGCTTGCATATCTCCATTTAGCTGAGTAACGGGTATCTGATAGTCGAGGTACTCGACTATAGCGTTCTTCCTTGTTTTGGTATATAGTATAGTACTAAAGATATTTTTTTGCCGCGGTCACTCTAACATTCGATGAAAAGTGAAAGTATACAAAAGTGAAATATTTACATATGTTTTTTATTTATTTTTGCAAATGGTAAGTATGTAATTTTCAATTGTAATTACTTGATGTTTGTCTAATTCTAATATATTTACTTCTTGGAAACTGTAACGTGCTTTTCGGTGGCTGACTACACAGACTGCACTACACAAAGTCAAATGGCTGGCCAAGATGCCGAACTGGGCAAGTTGGCGTCCACCACTTCGATGGGAAACTTCTATCGAGGACAGAAGAAGGACTTCCTGGCGCTAGTGCAAAGCTACAGGAGACAGCCAAGTATAGCGTGATCGGTCATTTTTTGCTAAGTCCTGGAATTGTTTTTATAATTGATCCGAAATATATAAAAAATAAATACTTACAGCGATCTTATGGGTTTTCAATATTTATTTGTTTTTAAGATGCAAAAAAAGTAAAAACAAAACTGATTAATATTGATATTACAAACATATCAATCTGATATGAAAGTATAACAGCTTGATATGAAAGCATATCAGTTTTATATGAAAGCATATCAGTTTGATATGAAAGCATATCATTTGGATATTAAAAAATACCACAATTTGGGCACAACTTTGATATGTGCGCATATCAATCTGGTATGAAAAATACCAAATTGACATGTTCGAAAATATCAATTTCATATGTTCGAAAATATGAATACGATATGGCAACATAAGGGATCAAAATTGATATGAAAAAATACCCTATTGATGACCAGTTTTAGTATTTTATTTTCTCTGTGTAAGTAAAAACCAATATTCCTGCCCTACTTGTTTTGCTCGTGGATTCTCAAAACTCGGTATATTCACTGGTCGGCATAAGTATTTTGACGGAACAAAAGTTAAATATACTCATAATTTAAACTTACTTCATGTACTCTTTGGCATCAATAGAAAGGTCATTTCAACTTATTGAAAATGCCGAGTTTTTGTAAAAACCTACTTTTTAAACTCTTTCCACGTCATGAAAACTAAAATTTTCTGATGCAACAAAATTCTCTAAGCAAAACTAATAGTGACAACAAAAGAATTTTTCAAAAATAGTTTTTGTTATACTTTGTATGATTTTTTGAAAAGACGCTTGCTCAGTATAAATTGGTACAACAGACGACCACAAGCTGCACACAATTTTTTGCAATTTTTTTTGTCCTTTGGACCATCCTGGCTTCCACATCTTGCTGTCTTGCTCTCTGGCATATGGAAATGTCAGACTGAAAGACTGAAAGTCTGACAGACTGACAGACTGACAGACTGACAGACTGACAGACTGACAGACTGACAGACTGACAGACTGACAGACTGACAGACTGACAGACTGACAGACTGACAGACTGACAGACTGACAGACTGACAGACTGACAGACTGACAGACTGACAGACTGACAGACTGACAGACTGACAGACTGACAGACTGACAGACTGACAGACTGACAGACTGACAGACTGACAGACTGACAGACTGACAGACTGACAGACTGACAGACTGACAGACTGACAGACTGACAGACTGACAGACTGACAGACTGACAGACTGACAGACTGACAGACTGACAGACTGACAGACTGACAGACTGACAGACTG
Source organism: Drosophila suzukii (assembly GCF_043229965.1). NCBI lineage: Eukaryota > Metazoa > Arthropoda > Insecta > Diptera > Drosophilidae > Drosophila > Drosophila suzukii. Next base: position 48,764,597 of record NC_092082.1, read on the forward strand.
ACAGACTGACAGACTGACAGACTGACAGACTGACAGACTGACAGACTGACAGACTGACAGACTGACAGACTGACAGACTGACAGACTGACAGACTGACAGACTGACAGACTGACAGACTGACAGACTGACAGACTGACAGACTGACAGACTGACAGACTGACAGACTGACAGACTGACAGACTGACAGACTGACAGACTGACAGACTGACAGACTGACAGACTGACAGACTGACAGACTGACAGACTGACAGACTGACAGACTGACAGACTGACAGACTGACAGACTGACAGACTGACAGACTGACAGACTGACAGACTGACAGACTGACAGACTGACAGACTGACAGACTGACAGACTGACAGACTGACAGACTGACAGACTGACAGACTGACAGACTGACAGACTGACAGACTGACAGACTGACAGACTGACAGACTGACAGACTGACAGACTGACAGACTGACAGACTGACAGACTGACAGACTGACAGACTGACAGACTGACAGACTGACAGACTGACAGACTGACAGACTGACAGACTGACAGACTGACAGACTGACAGACTGACAGACTGACAGACTGACAGACTGACAGACTGACAGACTGACAGACTGACAGACTGACAGACTGACAGACTGACAGACTGACAGACTGACAGACTGACAGACTGACAGACTGACAGACTGACAGACTGACAGACTGACAGACTGACAGACTGACAGACTGACAGACTGACAGACTGACAGACTGACAGACTGACAGACTGACAGACTGACAGACTGACAGACTGACAGACTGACAGACTGACAGACTGACAGACTGACAGACTGACAGACTGACAGACTGACAGACTGACAGACTGACAGACTGACAGACTGACAGACTGACAGACTGACAGACTGACAGACTGACAGACTGACAGACTGACAGACTGACAGACTGACAGACTGACAGACTGACAGACTGACAGACTGACAGACTGACAGACTGACAGACTGACAGACTGACAGACTGACAGACTGACAGACTGACAGACTGACAGACTGACAGACTGACAGACTGACAGACTGACAGACTGACAGACTGACAGACTGACAGACTGACAGACTGACAGACTGACAGACTGACAGACTGACAGACTGACAGACTGACAGACTGACAGACTGACAGACTGACAGACTGACAGACTGACAGACTGACAGACTGACAGACTGACAGACTGACAGACTGACAGACTGACAGACTGACAGACTGACAGACTGACAGACTGACAGACTGACAGACTGACAGACTGACAGACTGACAGACTGACAGACTGACAGACTGACAGACTGACAGACTGACAGACTGACAGACTGACAGACTGACAGACTGACAGACTGACAGACTGACAGACTGACAGACTGACAGACTGACAGACTGACAGACTGACAGACTGACAGACTGACAGACTGACAGACTGACAGACTGACAGACTGACAGACTGACAGACTGACAGACTGACAGACTGACAGACTGACAGACTGACAGACTGACAGACTGACAGACTGACAGACTGACAGACTGACAGACTGACAGACTGACAGACTGACAGACTGACAGACTGACAGACTGACAGACTGACAGACTGACAGACTGACAGACTGACAGACTGACAGACTGACAGACTGACAGACTGACAGACTGACAGACTGACAGACTGACAGACTGACAGACTGACAGACTGACAGACTGACAGACTGACAGACTGACAGACTGACAGACTGACAGACTGACAGACTGACAGACTGACAGACTGACAGACTGACAGACTGACAGACTGACAGACTGACAGACTGACAGACTGACAGACTGACAGACTGACAGACTGACAGACTGACAGACTGACAGACTGACAGACTGACAGACTGACAGACTGACAGACTGACAGACTGACAGACTGACAGACTGACAGACTGACAGACTGACAGACTGACAGACTGACAGACTGACAGACTGACAGACTGACAGACTGACAGACTGACAGACTGACAGACTGACAGACTGACAGACTGACAGACTGACAGACTGACAGACTGACAGACTGACAGACTGACAGACTGACAGACTGACAGACTGACAGACTGACAGACTGACAGACTGACAGACTGACAGACTGACAGACTGACAGACTGACAGACTGACAGACTGACAGACTGACAGACTGACAGACTGACAGACTGACAGACTGACAGACTGACAGACTGACAGACTGACAGACTGACAGACTGACAGACTGACAGACTGACAGACTGACAGACTGACAGACTGACAGACTGACAGACTGACAGACTGACAGACTGACAGACTGACAGACTGACAGACTGACAGACTGACAGACTGACAGACTGACAGACTGACAGACTGACAGACTGACAGACTGACAGACTGACAGACTGACAGACTGACAGACTGACAGACTGACAGACTGACAGACTGACAGACTGACAGACTGACAGACTGACAGACTGACAGACTGACAGACTGACAGACTGACAGACTGACAGACTGACAGACTGACAGACTGACAGACTGACAGACTGACAGACTGACAGACTGACAGACTGACAGACTGACAGACTGACAGACTGACAGACTGACAGACTGACAGACTGACAGACTGACAGACTGACAGACTGACAGACTGACAGACTGACAGACTGACAGACTGACAGACTGACAGACTGACAGACTGACAGACTGACAGACTGACAGACTGACAGACTGACAGACTGACAGACTGACAGACTGACAGACTGACAGACTGACAGACTGACAGACTGACAGACTGACAGACTGACAGACTGACAGACTGACAGACTGACAGACTGACAGACTGACAGACTGACAGACTGACAGACTGACAGACTGACAGACTGACAGACTGACAGACTGACAGACTGACAGACTGACAGACTGACAGACTGACAGACTGACAGACTGACAGACTGACAGACTGACAGACTGACAGACTGACAGACTGACAGACTGACAGACTGACAGACTGACAGACTGACAGACTGACAGACTGACAGACTGACAGACTGACAGACTGACAGACTGACAGACTGACAGACTGACAGACTGACAGACTGACAGACTGACAGACTGACAGACTGACAGACTGACAGACTGACAGACTGACAGACTGACAGACTGACAGACTGACAGACTGACAGACTGACAGACTGACAGACTGACAGACTGACAGACTGACAGACTGACAGACTGACAGACTGACAGACTGACAGACTGACAGACTGACAGACTGACAGACTGACAGACTGACAGACTGACAGACTGACAGACTGACAGACTGACAGACTGACAGACTGACAGACTGACAGACTGACAGACTGACAGACTGACAGACTGACAGACTGACAGACTGACAGACTGACAGACTGACAGACTGACAGACTGACAGACTGACAGACTGACAGACTGACAGACTGACAGACTGACAGACTGACAGACTGACAGACTGACAGACTGACAGACTGACAGACTGACAGACTGACAGACTGACAGACTGACAGACTGACAGACTGACAGACTGACAGACTGACAGACTGACAGACTGACAGACTGACAGACTGACAGACTGACAGACTGACAGACTGACAGACTGACAGACTGACAGACTGACAGACTGACAGACTGACAGACTGACAGACTGACAGACTGACAGACTGACAGACTGACAGACTGACAGACTGACAGACTGACAGACTGACAGACTGACAGACTGACAGACTGACAGACTGACAGACTGACAGACTGACAGACTGACAGACTGACAGACTGACAGACTGACAGACTGACAGACTGACAGACTGACAGACTGACAGACTGACAGACTGACAGACTGACAGACTGACAGACTGACAGACTGACAGACTGACAGACTGACAGACTGACAGACTGACAGACTGACAGACTGACAGACTGACAGACTGACAGACTGACAGACTGACAGACTGACAGACTGACAGACTGACAGACTGACAGACTGACAGACTGACAGACTGACAGACTGACAGACTGACAGACTGACAGACTGACAGACTGACAGACTGACAGACTGACAGACTGACAGACTGACAGACTGACAGACTGACAGACTGACAGACTGACAGACTGACAGACTGACAGACTGACAGACTGACAGACTGACAGACTGACAGACTGACAGACTGACAGACTGACAGACTGACAGACTGACAGACTGACAGACTGACAGACTGACAGACTGACAGACTGACAGACTGACAGACTGACAGACTGACAGACTGACAGACTGACAGACTGACAGACTGACAGACTGACAGACTGACAGACTGACAGACTGACAGACTGACAGACTGACAGACTGACAGACTGACAGACTGACAGACTGACAGACTGACAGACTGACAGACTGACAGACTGACAGACTGACAGACTGACAGACTGACAGACTGACAGACTGACAGACTGACAGACTGACAGACTGACAGACTGACAGACTGACAGACTGACAGACTGACAGACTGACAGACTGACAGACTGACAGACTGACAGACTGACAGACTGACAGACTGACAGACTGACAGACTGACAGACTGACAGACTGACAGACTGACAGACTGACAGACTGACAGACTGACAGACTGACAGACTGACAGACTGACAGACTGACAGACTGACAGACTGACAGACTGACAGACTGACAGACTGACAGACTGACAGACTGACAGACTGACAGACTGACAGACTGACAGACTGACAGACTGACAGACTGACAGACTGACAGACTGACAGACTGACAGACTGACAGACTGACAGACTGACAGACTGACAGACTGACAGACTGACAGACTGACAGACTGACAGACTGACAGACTGACAGACTGACAGACTGACAGACTGACAGACTGACAGACTGACAGACTGACAGACTGACAGACTGACAGACTGACAGACTGACAGACTGACAGACTGACAGACTGACAGACTGACAGACTGACAGACTGACAGACTGACAGACTGACAGACTGACAGACTGACAGACTGACAGACTGACAGACTGACAGACTGACAGACTGACAGACTGACAGACTGACAGACTGACAGACTGACAGACTGACAGACTGACAGACTGACAGACTGACAGACTGACAGACTGACAGACTGACAGACTGACAGACTGACAGACTGACAGACTGACAGACTGACAGACTGACAGACTGACAGACTGACAGACTGACAGACTGACAGACTGACAGACTGACAGACTGACAGACTGACAGACTGACAGACTGACAGACTGACAGACTGACAGACTGACAGACTGACAGACTGACAGACTGACAGACTGACAGACTGACAGACTGACAGACTGACAGACTGACAGACTGACAGACTGACAGACTGACAGACTGACAGACTGACAGACTGACAGACTGACAGACTGACAGACTGACAGACTGACAGACTGACAGACTGACAGACTGACAGACTGACAGACTGACAGACTGACAGACTGACAGACTGACAGACTGACAGACTGACAGACTGACAGACTGACAGACTGACAGACTGACAGACTGACAGACTGACAGACTGACAGACTGACAGACTGACAGACTGACAGACTGACAGACTGACAGACTGACAGACTGACAGACTGACAGACTGACAGACTGACAGACTGACAGACTGACAGACTGACAGACTGACAGACTGACAGACTGACAGACTGACAGACTGACAGACTGACAGACTGACAGACTGACAGACTGACAGACTGACAGACTGACAGACTGACAGACTGACAGACTGACAGACTGACAGACTGACAGACTGACAGACTGACAGACTGACAGACTGACAGACTGACAGACTGACAGACTGACAGACTGACAGACTGACAGACTGACAGACTGACAGACTGACAGACTGACAGACTGACAGACTGACAGACTGACAGACTGACAGACTGACAGACTGACAGACTGACAGACTGACAGACTGACAGACTGACAGACTGACAGACTGACAGACTGACAGACTGACAGACTGACAGACTGACAGACTGACAGACTGACAGACTGACAGACTGACAGACTGACAGACTGACAGACTGACAGACTGACAGACTGACAGACTGACAGACTGACAGACTGACAGACTGACAGACTGACAGACTGACAGACTGACAGACTGACAGACTGACAGACTGACAGACTGACAGACTGACAGACTGACAGACTGACAGACTGACAGACTGACAGACTGACAGACTGACAGACTGACAGACTGACAGACTGACAGACTGACAGACTGACAGACTGACAGACTGACAGACTGACAGACTGACAGACTGACAGACTGACAGACTGACAGACTGACAGACTGACAGACTGACAGACTGACAGACTGACAGACTGACAGACTGACAGACTGACAGACTGACAGACTGACAGACTGACAGACTGACAGACTGACAGACTGACAGACTGACAGACTGACAGACTGACAGACTGACAGACTGACAGACTGACAGACTGACAGACTGACAGACTGACAGACTGACAGACTGACAGACTGACAGACTGACAGACTGACAGACTGACAGACTGACAGACTGACAGACTGACAGACTGACAGACTGACAGACTGACAGACTGACAGACTGACAGACTGACAGACTGACAGACTGACAGACTGACAGACTGACAGACTGACAGACTGACAGACTGACAGACTGACAGACTGACAGACTGACAGACTGACAGACTGACAGACTGACAGACTGACAGACTGACAGACTGACAGACTGACAGACTGACAGACTGACAGACTGACAGACTGACAGACTGACAGACTGACAGACTGACAGACTGACAGACTGACAGACTGACAGACTGACAGACTGACAGACTGACAGACTGACAGACTGACAGACTGACAGACTGACAGACTGACAGACTGACAGACTGACAGACTGACAGACTGACAGACTGACAGACTGACAGACTGACAGACTGACAGACTGACAGACTGACAGACTGACAGACTGACAGACTGACAGACTGACAGACTGACAGACTGACAGACTGACAGACTGACAGACTGACAGACTGACAGACTGACAGACTGACAGACTGACAGACTGACAGACTGACAGACTGACAGACTGACAGACTGACAGACTGACAGACTGACAGACTGACAGACTGACAGACTGACAGACTGACAGACTGACAGACTGACAGACTGACAGACTGACAGACTGACAGACTGACAGACTGACAGACTGACAGACTGACAGACTGACAGACTGACAGACTGACAGACTGACAGACTGACAGACTGACAGACTGACAGACTGACAGACTGACAGACTGACAGACTGACAGACTGACAGACTGACAGACTGACAGACTGACAGACTGACAGACTGACAGACTGACAGACTGACAGACTGACAGACTGACAGACTGACAGACTGACAGACTGACAGACTGACAGACTGACAGACTGACAGACTGACAGACTGACAGACTGACAGACTGACAGACTGACAGACTGACAGACTGACAGACTGACAGACTGACAGACTGACAGACTGACAGACTGACAGACTGACAGACTGACAGACTGACAGACTGACAGACTGACAGACTGACAGACTGACAGACTGACAGACTGACAGACTGACAGACTGACAGACTGACAGACTGACAGACTGACAGACTGACAGACTGACAGACTGACAGACTGACAGACTGACAGACTGACAGACTGACAGACTGACAGACTGACAGACTGACAGACTGACAGACTGACAGACTGACAGACTGACAGACTGACAGACTGACAGACTGACAGACTGACAGACTGACAGACTGACAGACTGACAGACTGACAGACTGACAGACTGACAGACTGACAGACTGACAGACTGACAGACTGACAGACTGACAGACTGACAGACTGACAGACTGACAGACTGACAGACTGACAGACTGACAGACTGACAGACTGACAGACTGACAGACTGACAGACTGACAGACTGACAGACTGACAGACTGACAGACTGACAGACTGACAGACTGACAGACTGACAGACTGACAGACTGACAGACTGACAGACTGACAGACTGACAGACTGACAGACTGACAGACTGACAGACTGACAGACTGACAGACTGACAGACTGACAGACTGACAGACTGACAGACTGACAGACTGACAGACTGACAGACTGACAGACTGACAGACTGACAGACTGACAGACTGACAGACTGACAGACTGACAGACTGACAGACTGACAGACTGACAGACTGACAGACTGACAGACTGACAGACTGACAGACTGACAGACTGACAGACTGACAGACTGACAGACTGACAGACTGACAGACTGACAGACTGACAGACTGACAGACTGACAGACTGACAGACTGACAGACTGACAGACTGACAGACTGACAGACTGACAGACTGACAGACTGACAGACTGACAGACTGACAGACTGACAGACTGACAGACTGACAGACTGACAGACTGACAGACTGACAGACTGACAGACTGACAGACTGACAGACTGACAGACTGACAGACTGACAGACTGACAGACTGACAGACTGACAGACTGACAGACTGACAGACTGACAGACTGACAGACTGACAGACTGACAGACTGACAGACTGACAGACTGACAGACTGACAGACTGACAGACTGACAGACTGACAGACTGACAGACTGACAGACTGACAGACTGACAGACTGACAGACTGACAGACTGACAGACTGACAGACTGACAGACTGACAGACTGACAGACTGACAGACTGACAGACTGACAGACTGACAGACTGACAGACTGACAGACTGACAGACTGACAGACTGACAGACTGACAGACTGACAGACTGACAGACTGACAGACTGACAGACTGACAGACTGACAGACTGACAGACTGACAGACTGACAGACTGACAGACTGACAGACTGACAGACTGACAGACTGACAGACTGACAGACTGACAGACTGACAGACTGACAGACTGACAGACTGACAGACTGACAGACTGACAGACTGACAGACTGACAGACTGACAGACTGACAGACTGACAGACTGACAGACTGACAGACTGACAGACTGACAGACTGACAGACTGACAGACTGACAGACTGACAGACTGACAGACTGACAGACTGACAGACTGACAGACTGACAGACTGACAGACTGACAGACTGACAGACTGACAGACTGACAGACTGACAGACTGACAGACTGACAGACTGACAGACTGACAGACTGACAGACTGACAGACTGACAGACTGACAGACTGACAGACTGACAGACTGACAGACTGACAGACTGACAGACTGACAGACTGACAGACTGACAGACTGACAGACTGACAGACTGACAGACTGACAGACTGACAGACTGACAGACTGACAGACTGACAGACTGACAGACTGACAGACTGACAGACTGACAGACTGACAGACTGACAGACTGACAGACTGACAGACTGACAGACTGACAGACTGACAGACTGACAGACTGACAGACTGACAGACTGACAGACTGACAGACTGACAGACTGACAGACTGACAGACTGACAGACTGACAGACTGACAGACTGACAGACTGACAGACTGACAGACTGACAGACTGACAGACTGACAGACTGACAGACTGACAGACTGACAGACTGACAGACTGACAGACTGACAGACTGACAGACTGACAGACTGACAGACTGACAGACTGACAGACTGACAGACTGACAGACTGACAGACTGACAGACTGACAGACTGACAGACTGACAGACTGACAGACTGACAGACTGACAGACTGACAGACTGACAGACTGACAGACTGACAGACTGACAGACTGACAGACTGACAGACTGACAGACTGACAGACTGACAGACTGACAGACTGACAGACTGACAGACTGACAGACTGACAGACTGACAGACTGACAGACTGACAGACTGACAGACTGACAGACTGACAGACTGACAGACTGACAGACTGACAGACTGACAGACTGACAGACTGACAGACTGACAGACTGACAGACTGACAGACTGACAGACTGACAGACTGACAGACTGACAGACTGACAGACTGACAGACTGACAGACTGACAGACTGACAGACTGACAGACTGACAGACTGACAGACTGACAGACTGACAGACTGACAGACTGACAGACTGACAGACTGACAGACTGACAGACTGACAGACTGACAGACTGACAGACTGACAGACTGACAGACTGACAGACTGACAGACTGACAGACTGACAGACTGACAGACTGACAGACTGACAGACTGACAGACTGACAGACTGACAGACTGACAGACTGACAGACTGACAGACTGACAGACTGACAGACTGACAGACTGACAGACTGACAGACTGACAGACTGACAGACTGACAGACTGACAGACTGACAGACTGACAGACTGACAGACTGACAGACTGACAGACTGACAGACTGACAGACTGACAGACTGACAGACTGACAGACTGACAGACTGACAGACTGACAGACTGACAGACTGACAGACTGACAGACTGACAGACTGACAGACTGACAGACTGACAGACTGACAGACTGACAGACTGACAGACTGACAGACTGACAGACTGACAGACTGACAGACTGACAGACTGACAGACTGACAGACTGACAGACTGACAGACTGACAGACTGACAGACTGACAGACTGACAGACTGACAGACTGACAGACTGACAGACTGACAGACTGACAGACTGACAGACTGACAGACTGACAGACTGACAGACTGACAGACTGACAGACTGACAGACTGACAGACTGACAGACTGACAGACTGACAGACTGACAGACTGACAGACTGACAGACTGACAGACTGACAGACTGACAGACTGACAGACTGACAGACTGACAGACTGACAGACTGACAGACTGACAGACTGACAGACTGACAGACTGACAGACTGACAGACTGACAGACTGACAGACTGACAGACTGACAGACTGACAGACTGACAGACTGACAGACTGACAGACTGACAGACTGACAGACTGACAGACTGACAGACTGACAGACTGACAGACTGACAGACTGACAGACTGACAGACTGACAGACTGACAGACTGACAGACTGACAGACTGACAGACTGACAGACTGACAGACTGACAGACTGACAGACTGACAGACTGACAGACTGACAGACTGACAGACTGACAGACTGACAGACTGACAGACTGACAGACTGACAGACTGACAGACTGACAGACTGACAGACTGACAGACTGACAGACTGACAGACTGACAGACTGACAGACTGACAGACTGACAGACTGACAGACTGACAGACTGACAGACTGACAGACTGACAGACTGACAGACTGACAGACTGACAGACTGACAGACTGACAGACTGACAGACTGACAGACTGACAGACTGACAGACTGACAGACTGACAGACTGACAGACTGACAGACTGACAGACTGACAGACTGACAGACTGACAGACTGACAGACTGACAGACTGACAGACTGACAGACTGACAGACTGACAGACTGACAGACTGACAGACTGACAGACTGACAGACTGACAGACTGACAGACTGACAGACTGACAGACTGACAGACTGACAGACTGACAGACTGACAGACTGACAGACTGACAGACTGACAGACTGACAGACTGACAGACTGACAGACTGACAGACTGACAGACTGACAGACTGACAGACTGACAGACTGACAGACTGACAGACTGACAGACTGACAGACTGACAGACTGACAGACTGACAGACTGACAGACTGACAGACTGACAGACTGACAGACTGACAGACTGACAGACTGACAGACTGACAGACTGACAGACTGACAGACTGACAGACTGACAGACTGACAGACTGACAGACTGACAGACTGACAGACTGACAGACTGACAGACTGACAGACTGACAGACTGACAGACTGACAGACTGACAGACTGACAGACTGACAGACTGACAGACTGACAGACTGACAGACTGACAGACTGACAGACTGACAGACTGACAGACTGACAGACTGACAGACTGACAGACTGACAGACTGACAGACTGACAGACTGACAGACTGACAGACTGACAGACTGACAGACTGACAGACTGACAGACTGACAGACTGACAGACTGACAGACTGACAGACTGACAGACTGACAGACTGACAGACTGACAGACTGACAGACTGACAGACTGACAGACTGACAGACTGACAGACTGACAGACTGACAGACTGACAGACTGACAGACTGACAGACTGACAGACTGACAGACTGACAGACTGACAGACTGACAGACTGACAGACTGACAGACTGACAGACTGACAGACTGACAGACTGACAGACTGACAGACTGACAGACTGACAGACTGACAGACTGACAGACTGACAGACTGACAGACTGACAGACTGACAGACTGACAGACTGACAGACTGACAGACTGACAGACTGACAGACTGACAGACTGACAGACTGACAGACTGACAGACTGACAGACTGACAGACTGACAGACTGACAGACTGACAGACTGACAGACTGACAGACTGACAGACTGACAGACTGACAGACTGACAGACTGACAGACTGACAGACTGACAGACTGACAGACTGACAGACTGACAGACTGACAGACTGACAGACTGACAGACTGACAGACTGACAGACTGACAGACTGACAGACTGACAGACTGACAGACTGACAGACTGACAGACTGACAGACTGACAGACTGACAGACTGACAGACTGACAGACTGACAGACTGACAGACTGACAGACTGACAGACTGACAGACTGACAGACTGACAGACTGACAGACTGACAGACTGACAGACTGACAGACTGACAGACTGACAGACTGACAGACTGACAGACTGACAGACTGACAGACTGACAGACTGACAGACTGACAGACTGACAGACTGACAGACTGACAGACTGACAGACTGACAGACTGACAGACTGACAGACTGACAGACTGACAGACTGACAGACTGACAGACTGACAGACTGACAGACTGACAGACTGACAGACTGACAGACTGACAGACTGACAGACTGACAGACTGACAGACTGACAGACTGACAGACTGACAGACTGACAGACTGACAGACTGACAGACTGACAGACTGACAGACTGACAGACTGACAGACTGACAGACTGACAGACTGACAGACTGACAGACTGACAGACTGACAGACTGACAGACTGACAGACTGACAGACTGACAGACTGACAGACTGACAGACTGACAGACTGACAGACTGACAGACTGACAGACTGACAGACTGACAGACTGACAGACTGACAGACTGACAGACTGACAGACTGACAGACTGACAGACTGACAGACTGACAGACTGACAGACTGACAGACTGACAGACTGACAGACTGACAGACTGACAGACTGACAGACTGACAGACTGACAGACTGACAGACTGACAGACTGACAGACTGACAGACTGACAGACTGACAGACTGACAGACTGACAGACTGACAGACTGACAGACTGACAGACTGACAGACTGACAGACTGACAGACTGACAGACTGACAGACTGACAGACTGACAGACTGACAGACTGACAGACTGACAGACTGACAGACTGACAGACTGACAGACTGACAGACTGACAGACTGACAGACTGACAGACTGACAGACTGACAGACTGACAGACTGACAGACTGACAGACTGACAGACTGACAGACTGACAGACTGACAGACTGACAGACTGACAGACTGACAGACTGACAGACTGACAGACTGACAGACTGACAGACTGACAGACTGACAGACTGACAGACTGACAGACTGACAGACTGACAGACTGACAGACTGACAGACTGACAGACTGACAGACTGACAGACTGACAGACTGACAGACTGACAGACTGACAGACTGACAGACTGACAGACTGACAGACTGACAGACTGACAGACTGACAGACTGACAGACTGACAGACTGACAGACTGACAGACTGACAGACTGACAGACTGACAGACTGACAGACTGACAGACTGACAGACTGACAGACTGACAGACTGACAGACTGACAGACTGACAGACTGACAGACTGACAGACTGACAGACTGACAGACTGACAGACTGACAGACTGACAGACTGACAGACTGACAGACTGACAGACTGACAGACTGACAGACTGACAGACTGACAGACTGACAGACTGACAGACTGACAGACTGACAGACTGACAGACTGACAGACTGACAGACTGACAGACTGACAGACTGACAGACTGACAGACTGACAGACTGACAGACTGACAGACTGACAGACTGACAGACTGACAGACTGACAGACTGACAGACTGACAGACTGACAGACTGACAGACTGACAGACTGACAGACTGACAGACTGACAGACTGACAGACTGACAGACTGACAGACTGACAGACTGACAGACTGACAGACTGACAGACTGACAGACTGACAGACTGACAGACTGACAGACTGACAGACTGACAGACTGACAGACTGACAGACTGACAGACTGACAGACTGACAGACTGACAGACTGACAGACTGACAGACTGACAGACTGACAGACTGACAGACTGACAGACTGACAGACTGACAGACTGACAGACTGACAGACTGACAGACTGACAGACTGACAGACTGACAGACTGACAGACTGACAGACTGACAGACTGACAGACTGACAGACTGACAGACTGACAGACTGACAGACTGACAGACTGACAGACTGACAGACTGACAGACTGACAGACTGACAGACTGACAGACTGACAGACTGACAGACTGACAGACTGACAGACTGACAGACTGACAGACTGACAGACTGACAGACTGACAGACTGACAGACTGACAGACTGACAGACTGACAGACTGACAGACTGACAGACTGACAGACTGACAGACTGACAGACTGACAGACTGACAGACTGACAGACTGACAGACTGACAGACTGACAGACTGACAGACTGACAGACTGACAGACTGACAGACTGACAGACTGACAGACTGACAGACTGACAGACTGACAGACTGACAGACTGACAGACTGACAGACTGACAGACTGACAGACTGACAGACTGACAGACTGACAGACTGACAGACTGACAGACTGACAGACTGACAGACTGACAGACTGACAGACTGACAGACTGACAGACTGACAGACTGACAGACTGACAGACTGACAGACTGACAGACTGACAGACTGACAGACTGACAGACTGACAGACTGACAGACTGACAGACTGACAGACTGACAGACTGACAGACTGACAGACTGACAGACTGACAGACTGACAGACTGACAGACTGACAGACTGACAGACTGACAGACTGACAGACTGACAGACTGACAGACTGACAGACTGACAGACTGACAGACTGACAGACTGACAGACTGACAGACTGACAGACTGACAGACTGACAGACTGACAGACTGACAGACTGACAGACTGACAGACTGACAGACTGACAGACTGACAGACTGACAGACTGACAGACTGACAGACTGACAGACTGACAGACTGACAGACTGACAGACTGACAGACTGACAGACTGACAGACTGACAGACTGACAGACTGACAGACTGACAGACTGACAGACTGACAGACTGACAGACTGACAGACTGACAGACTGACAGACTGACAGACTGACAGACTGACAGACTGACAGACTGACAGACTGACAGACTGACAGACTGACAGACTGACAGACTGACAGACTGACAGACTGACAGACTGACAGACTGACAGACTGACAGACTGACAGACTGACAGACTGACAGACTGACAGACTGACAGACTGACAGACTGACAGACTGACAGACTGACAGACTGACAGACTGACAGACTGACAGACTGACAGACTGACAGACTGACAGACTGACAGACTGACAGACTGACAGACTGACAGACTGACAGACTGACAGACTGACAGACTGACAGACTGACAGACTGACAGACTGACAGACTGACAGACTGACAGACTGACAGACTGACAGACTGACAGACTGACAGACTGACAGACTGACAGACTGACAGACTGACAGACTGACAGACTGACAGACTGACAGACTGACAGACTGACAGACTGACAGACTGACAGACTGACAGACTGACAGACTGACAGACTGACAGACTGACAGACTGACAGACTGACAGACTGACAGACTGACAGACTGACAGACTGACAGACTGACAGACTGACAGACTGACAGACTGACAGACTGACAGACTGACAGACTGACAGACTGACAGACTGACAGACTGACAGACTGACAGACTGACAGACTGACAGACTGACAGACTGACAGACTGACAGACTGACAGACTGACAGACTGACAGACTGACAGACTGACAGACTGACAGACTGACAGACTGACAGACTGACAGACTGACAGACTGACAGACTGACAGACTGACAGACTGACAGACTGACAGACTGACAGACTGACAGACTGACAGACTGACAGACTGACAGACTGACAGACTGACAGACTGACAGACTGACAGACTGACAGACTGACAGACTGACAGACTGACAGACTGACAGACTGACAGACTGACAGACTGACAGACTGACAGACTGACAGACTGACAGACTGACAGACTGACAGACTGACAGACTGACAGACTGACAGACTGACAGACTGACAGACTGACAGACTGACAGACTGACAGACTGACAGACTGACAGACTGACAGACTGACAGACTGACAGACTGACAGACTGACAGACTGACAGACTGACAGACTGACAGACTGACAGACTGACAGACTGACAGACTGACAGACTGACAGACTGACAGACTGACAGACTGACAGACTGACAGACTGACAGACTGACAGACTGACAGACTGACAGACTGACAGACTGACAGACTGACAGACTGACAGACTGACAGACTGACAGACTGACAGACTGACAGACTGACAGACTGACAGACTGACAGACTGACAGACTGACAGACTGACAGACTGACAGACTGACAGACTGACAGACTGACAGACTGACAGACTGACAGACTGACAGACTGACAGACTGACAGACTGACAGACTGACAGACTGACAGACTGACAGACTGACAGACTGACAGACTGACAGACTGACAGACTGACAGACTGACAGACTGACAGACTGACAGACTGACAGACTGACAGACTGACAGACTGACAGACTGACAGACTGACAGACTGACAGACTGACAGACTGACAGACTGACAGACTGACAGACTGACAGACTGACAGACTGACAGACTGACAGACTGACAGACTGACAGACTGACAGACTGACAGACTGACAGACTGACAGACTGACAGACTGACAGACTGACAGACTGACAGACTGACAGACTGACAGACTGACAGACTGACAGACTGACAGACTGACAGACTGACAGACTGACAGACTGACAGACTGACAGACTGACAGACTGACAGACTGACAGACTGACAGACTGACAGACTGACAGACTGACAGACTGACAGACTGACAGACTGACAGACTGACAGACTGACAGACTGACAGACTGACAGACTGACAGACTGACAGACTGACAGACTGACAGACTGACAGACTGACAGACTGACAGACTGACAGACTGACAGACTGACAGACTGACAGACTGACAGACTGACAGACTGACAGACTGACAGACTGACAGACTGACAGACTGACAGACTGACAGACTGACAGACTGACAGACTGACAGACTGACAGACTGACAGACTGACAGACTGACAGACTGACAGACTGACAGACTGACAGACTGACAGACTGACAGACTGACAGACTGACAGACTGACAGACTGACAGACTGACAGACTGACAGACTGACAGACTGACAGACTGACAGACTGACAGACTGACAGACTGACAGACTGACAGACTGACAGACTGACAGACTGACAGACTGACAGACTGACAGACTGACAGACTGACAGACTGACAGACTGACAGACTGACAGACTGACAGACTGACAGACTGACAGACTGACAGACTGACAGACTGACAGACTGACAGACTGACAGACTGACAGACTGACAGACTGACAGACTGACAGACTGACAGACTGACAGACTGACAGACAGACTGACAGACTGACAGACTGACAGACTGACAGACTGACAGACTGACAGACTGACAGACTGACAGACTGACAGACTGACAGACTGACAGACTGACAGACTGACAGACTGACAGACTGACAGACTGACAGACTGACAGACTGACAGACTGACAGACTGACAGACTGACAGACTGACAGACTGACAGACTGACAGACTGACAGACTGACAGACTGACAGACTGACAGACTGACAGACTGACAGACTGACAGACTGACAGACTGACAGACTGACAGACTGACAGACTGACAGACTGACAGACTGACAGACTGACAGACTGACAGACTGACAGACTGACAGACTGACAGACTGACAGACTGACAGACTGACAGACTGACAGACTGACAGACTGACAGACTGACAGACTGACAGACTGACAGACTGACAGACTGACAGACTGACAGACTGACAGACTGACAGACTGACAGACTGACAGACTGACAGACTGACAGACTGACAGACTGACAGACTGACAGACTGACAGACTGACAGACTGACAGACTGACAGACTGACAGACTGACAGACTGACAGACTGACAGACTGACAGACTGACAGACTGACAGACTGACAGACTGACAGACTGACAGACTGACAGACTGACAGACTGACAGACTGACAGACTGACAGACTGACAGACTGACAGACTGACAGACTGACAGACTGACAGACTGACAGACTGACAGACTGACAGACTGACAGACTGACAGACTGACAGACTGACAGACTGACAGACTGACAGACTGACAGACTGACAGACTGACAGACTGACAGACTGACAGACTGACAGACTGACAGACTGACAGACTGACAGACTGACAGACTGACAGACTGACAGACTGACAGACTGACAGACTGACAGACTGACAGACTGACAGACTGACAGACTGACAGACTGACAGACTGACAGACTGACAGACTGACAGACTGACAGACTGACAGACTGACAGACTGACAGACTGACAGACTGACAGACTGACAGACTGACAGACTGACAGACTGACAGACTGACAGACTGACAGACTGACAGACTGACAGACTGACAGACTGACAGACTGACAGACTGACAGACTGACAGACTGACAGACTGACAGACTGACAGACTGACAGACTGACAGACTGACAGACTGACAGACTGACAGACTGACAGACTGACAGACTGACAGACTGACAGACTGACAGACTGACAGACTGACAGACTGACAGACTGACAGACTGACAGACTGACAGACTGACAGACTGACAGACTGACAGACTGACAGACTGACAGACTGACAGACTGACAGACTGACAGACTGACAGACTGACAGACTGACAGACTGACAGACTGACAGACTGACAGACTGACAGACTGACAGACTGACAGACTGACAGACTGACAGACTGACAGACTGACAGACTGACAGACTGACAGACTGACAGACTGACAGACTGACAGACTGACAGACTGACAGACTGACAGACTGACAGACTGACAGACTGACAGACTGACAGACTGACAGACTGACAGACTGACAGACTGACAGACTGACAGACTGACAGACTGACAGACTGACAGACTGACAGACTGACAGACTGACAGACTGACAGACTGACAGACTGACAGACTGACAGACTGACAGACTGACAGACTGACAGACTGACAGACTGACAGACTGACAGACTGACAGACTGACAGACTGACAGACTGACAGACTGACAGACTGACAGACTGACAGACTGACAGACTGACAGACTGACAGACTGACAGACTGACAGACTGACAGACTGACAGACTGACAGACTGACAGACTGACAGACTGACAGACTGACAGACTGACAGACTGACAGACTGACAGACTGACAGACTGACAGACTGACAGACTGACAGACTGACAGACTGACAGACTGACAGACTGACAGACTGACAGACTGACAGACTGACAGACTGACAGACTGACAGACTGACAGACTGACAGACTGACAGACTGACAGACTGACAGACTGACAGACTGACAGACTGACAGACTGACAGACTGACAGACTGACAGACTGACAGACTGACAGACTGACAGACTGACAGACTGACAGACTGACAGACTGACAGACTGACAGACTGACAGACTGACAGACTGACAGACTGACAGACTGACAGACTGACAGACTGACAGACTGACAGACTGACAGACTGACAGACTGACAGACTGACAGACTGACAGACTGACAGACTGACAGACTGACAGACTGACAGACTGACAGACTGACAGACTGACAGACTGACAGACTGACAGACTGACAGACTGACAGACTGACAGACTGACAGACTGACAGACTGACAGACTGACAGACTGACAGACTGACAGACTGACAGACTGACAGACTGACAGACTGACAGACTGACAGACTGACAGACTGACAGACTGACAGACTGACAGACTGACAGACTGACAGACTGACAGACTGACAGACTGACAGACTGACAGACTGACAGACTGACAGACTGACAGACTGACAGACTGACAGACTGACAGACTGACAGACTGACAGACTGACAGACTGACAGACTGACAGACTGACAGACTGACAGACTGACAGACTGACAGACTGACAGACTGACAGACTGACAGACTGACAGACTGACAGACTGACAGACTGACAGACTGACAGACTGACAGACTGACAGACTGACAGACTGACAGACTGACAGACTGACAGACTGACAGACTGACAGACTGACAGACTGACAGACTGACAGACTGACAGACTGACAGACTGACAGACTGACAGACTGACAGACTGACAGACTGACAGACTGACAGACTGACAGACTGACAGACTGACAGACTGACAGACTGACAGACTGACAGACTGACAGACTGACAGACTGACAGACTGACAGACTGACAGACTGACAGACTGACAGACTGACAGACTGACAGACTGACAGACTGACAGACTGACAGACTGACAGACTGACAGACTGACAGACTGACAGACTGACAGACTGACAGACTGACAGACTGACAGACTGACAGACTGACAGACTGACAGACTGACAGACTGACAGACTGACAGACTGACAGACTGACAGACTGACAGACTGACAGACTGACAGACTGACAGACTGACAGACTGACAGACTGACAGACTGACAGACTGACAGACTGACAGACTGACAGACTGACAGACTGACAGACTGACAGACTGACAGACTGACAGACTGACAGACTGACAGACTGACAGACTGACAGACTGACAGACTGACAGACTGACAGACTGACAGACTGACAGACTGACAGACTGACAGACTGACAGACTGACAGACTGACAGACTGACAGACTGACAGACTGACAGACTGACAGACTGACAGACTGACAGACTGACAGACTGACAGACTGACAGACTGACAGACTGACAGACTGACAGACTGACAGACTGACAGACTGACAGACTGACAGACTGACAGACTGACAGACTGACAGACTGACAGACTGACAGACTGACAGACTGACAGACTGACAGACTGACAGACTGACAGACTGACAGACTGACAGACTGACAGACTGACAGACTGACAGACTGACAGACTGACAGACTGACAGACTGACAGACTGACAGACTGACAGACTGACAGACTGACAGACTGACAGACTGACAGACTGACAGACTGACAGACTGACAGACTGACAGACTGACAGACTGACAGACTGACAGACTGACAGACTGACAGACTGACAGACTGACAGACTGACAGACTGACAGACTGACAGACTGACAGACTGACAGACTGACAGACTGACAGACTGACAGACTGACAGACTGACAGACTGACAGACTGACAGACTGACAGACTGACAGACTGACAGACTGACAGACTGACAGACTGACAGACTGACAGACTGACAGACTGACAGACTGACAGACTGACAGACTGACAGACTGACAGACTGACAGACTGACAGACTGACAGACTGACAGACTGACAGACTGACAGACTGACAGACTGACAGACTGACAGACTGACAGACTGACAGACTGACAGACTGACAGACTGACAGACTGACAGACTGACAGACTGACAGACAGACTGACAGACTGACTGACAGACTGACAGACTGACAGACTGACAGACTGACAGACTGACAGACTGACAGACTGACAGACTGACAGACTGACAGACTGACAGACTGACAGACTGACAGACTGACAGACTGACAGACTGACAGACTGACAGACTGACAGACTGACAGACTGACAGACTGACAGACTGACAGACTGACAGACTGACAGACTGACAGACTGACAGACTGACAGACTGACAGACTGACAGACTGACAGACTGACAGACTGACAGACTGACAGACTGACAGACTGACAGACTGACAGACTGACAGACTGACAGACTGACAGACTGACAGACTGACAGACTGACAGACTGACAGACTGACAGACTGACAGACTGACAGACTGACAGACTGACAGACTGACAGACTGACAGACTGACAGACTGACAGACTGACAGACTGACAGACTGACAGACTGACAGACTGACAGACTGACAGACTGACAGACTGACAGACTGACAGACTGACAGACTGACAGACTGACAGACTGACAGACTGACAGACTGACAGACTGACAGACTGACAGACTGACAGACTGACAGACTGACAGACTGACAGACTGACAGACTGACAGACTGACAGACTGACAGACTGACAGACTGACAGACTGACAGACTGACAGACTGACAGACTGACAGACTGACAGACTGACAGACTGACAGACTGACAGACTGACAGACTGACAGACTGACAGACTGACAGACTGACAGACTGACAGACTGACAGACTGACAGACTGACAGACTGACAGACTGACAGACTGACAGACTGACAGACTGACAGACTGACAGACTGACAGACTGACAGACTGACAGACTGACAGACTGACAGACTGACAGACTGACAGACTGACAGACTGACAGACTGACAGACTGACAGACTGACAGACTGACAGACTGACAGACTGACAGACTGACAGACTGACAGACTGACAGACTGACAGACTGACAGACTGACAGACTGACAGACTGACAGACTGACAGACTGACAGACTGACAGACTGACAGACTGACAGACTGACAGACTGACAGACTGACAGACTGACAGACTGACAGACTGACAGACTGACAGACTGACAGACTGACAGACTGACAGACTGACAGACTGACAGACTGACAGACTGACAGACTGACAGACTGACAGACTGACAGACTGACAGACTGACAGACTGACAGACTGACAGACTGACAGACTGACAGACTGACAGACTGACAGACTGACAGACTGACAGACTGACAGACTGACAGACTGACAGACTGACAGACTGACAGACTGACAGACTGACAGACTGACAGACTGACAGACTGACAGACTGACAGACTGACAGACTGACAGACTGACAGACTGACAGACTGACAGACTGACAGACTGACAGACTGACAGACTGACAGACTGACAGACTGACAGACTGACAGACTGACAGACTGACAGACTGACAGACTGACAGACTGACAGACTGACAGACTGACAGACTGACAGACTGACAGACTGACAGACTGACAGACTGACAGACTGACAGACTGACAGACTGACAGACTGACAGACTGACAGACTGACAGACTGACAGACTGACAGACTGACAGACTGACAGACTGACAGACTGACAGACTGACAGACTGACAGACTGACAGACTGACAGACTGACAGACTGACAGACTGACAGACTGACAGACTGACAGACTGACAGACTGACAGACTGACAGACTGACAGACTGACAGACTGACAGACTGACAGACTGACAGACTGACAGACTGACAGACTGACAGACTGACAGACTGACAGACTGACAGACTGACAGACTGACAGACTGACAGACTGACAGACTGACAGACTGACAGACTGACAGACTGACAGACTGACAGACTGACAGACTGACAGACTGACAGACTGACAGACTGACAGACTGACAGACTGACAGACTGACAGACTGACAGACTGACAGACTGACAGACTGACAGACTGACAGACTGACAGACTGACAGACTGACAGACTGACAGACTGACAGACTGACAGACTGACAGACTGACAGACTGACAGACTGACAGACTGACAGACTGACAGACTGACAGACTGACAGACTGACAGACTGACAGACTGACAGACTGACAGACTGACAGACTGACAGACTGACAGACTGACAGACTGACAGACTGACAGACTGACAGACTGACAGACTGACAGACTGACAGACTGACAGACTGACAGACTGACAGACTGACAGACTGACAGACTGACAGACTGACAGACTGACAGACTGACAGACTGACAGACTGACAGACTGACAGACTGACAGACTGACAGACTGACAGACTGACAGACTGACAGACTGACAGACTGACAGACTGACAGACTGACAGACTGACAGACTGACAGACTGACAGACTGACAGACTGACAGACTGACAGACTGACAGACTGACAGACTGACAGACTGACAGACTGACAGACTGACAGACTGACAGACTGACAGACTGACAGACTGACAGACTGACAGACTGACAGACTGACAGACTGACAGACTGACAGACTGACAGACTGACAGACTGACAGACTGACAGACTGACAGACTGACAGACTGACAGACTGACAGACTGACAGACTGACAGACTGACAGACTGACAGACTGACAGACTGACAGACTGACAGACTACAGACTGACAGACTGACAGACTGACAGACTGACAGACTGACAGACTGACAGACTGACAGACTGACAGACTGACAGACTGACAGACTGACAGACTGACAGACTGACAGACTGACAGACTGACAGACTGACAGACTGACAGACTGACAGACTGACAGACTGACAGACTGACAGACTGACAGACTGACAGACTGACAGACTGACAGACTGACAGACTGACAGACTGACAGACTGACAGACTGACAGACTGACAGACTGACAGACTGACAGACTGACAGACTGACAGACTGACAGACTGACAGACTGACAGACTGACAGACTGACAGACTGACAGACTGACAGACTGACAGACTGACAGACTGACAGACTGACAGACTGACAGACTGACAGACTGACAGACTGACAGACTGACAGACTGACAGACTGACAGACTGACAGACTGACAGACTGACAGACTGACAGACTGACAGACTGACAGACTGACAGACTGACAGACTGACAGACTGACAGACTGACAGACTGACAGACTGACAGACTGACAGACTGACAGACTGACAGACTGACAGACTGACAGACTGACAGACTGACAGACTGACAGACTGACAGACTGACAGACTGACAGACTGACAGACTGACAGACTGACAGACTGACAGACTGACAGACTGACAGACTGACAGACTGACAGACTGACAGACTGACAGACTGACAGACTGACAGACTGACAGACTGACAGACTGACAGACTGACAGACTGACAGACTGACAGACTGACAGACTGACAGACTGACAGACTGACAGACTGACAGACTGACAGACTGACAGACTGACAGACTGACAGACTGACAGACTGACAGACTGACAGACTGACAGACTGACAGACTGACAGACTGACAGACTGACAGACTGACAGACTGACAGACTGACAGACTGACAGACTGACAGACTGACAGACTGACAGACTGACAGACTGACAGACTGACAGACTGACAGACTGACAGACTGACAGACTGACAGACTGACAGACTGACAGACTGACAGACTGACAGACTGACAGACTGACAGACTGACAGACTGACAGACTGACAGACTGACAGACTGACAGACTGACAGACTGACAGACTGACAGACTGACAGACTGACAGACTGACAGACTGACAGACTGACAGACTGACAGACTGACAGACTGACAGACTGACAGACTGACAGACTGACAGACTGACAGACTGACAGACTGACAGACTGACAGACTGACAGACTGACAGACTGACAGACTGACAGACTGACAGACTGACAGACTGACAGACTGACAGACTGACAGACTGACAGACTGACAGACTGACAGACTGACAGACTGACAGACTGACAGACTGACAGACTGACAGACTGACAGACTGACAGACTGACAGACTGACAGACTGACAGACTGACAGACTGACAGACTGACAGACTGACAGACTGACAGACTGACAGACTGACAGACTGACAGACTGACAGACTGACAGACTGACAGACTGACAGACTGACAGACTGACAGACTGACAGACTGACAGACTGACAGACTGACAGACTGACAGACTGACAGACTGACAGACTGACAGACTGACAGACTGACAGACTGACAGACTGACAGACTGACAGACTGACAGACTGACAGACTGACAGACTGACAGACTGACAGACTGACAGACTGACAGACTGACAGACTGACAGACTGACAGACTGACAGACTGACAGACTGACAGACTGACAGACTGACAGACTGACAGACTGACAGACTGACAGACTGACAGACTGACAGACTGACAGACTGACAGACTGACAGACTGACAGACTGACAGACTGACAGACTGACAGACTGACAGACTGACAGACTGACAGACTGACAGACTGACAGACTGACAGACTGACAGACTGACAGACTGACAGACTGACAGACTGACAGACTGACAGACTGACAGACTGACAGACTGACAGACTGACAGACTGACAGACTGACAGACTGACAGACTGACAGACTGACAGACTGACAGACTGACAAGACTGACAGACTGACAGACTGACAGACTGACAGACTGACAGACTGACAGACTGACAGACTGACAGACTGACAGACTGACAGACTGACAGACTGACAGACTGACAGACTGACAGACTGACAGACTGACAGACTGACAGACTGACAGACTGACAGACTGACAGACTGACAGACTGACAGACTGACAGACTGACAGACTGACAGACTGACAGACTGACAGACTGACAGACTGACAGACTGACAGACTGACAGACTGACAGACTGACAGACTGACAGACTGACAGACTGACAGACTGACAGACTGACAGACTGACAGACTGACAGACTGACAGACTGACAGACTGACAGACTGACAGACTGACAGACTGACAGACTGACAGACTGACAGACTGACAGACTGACAGACTGACAGACTGACAGACTGACAGACTGACAGACTGACAGACTGACAGACTGACAGACTGACAGACTGACAGACTGACAGACTGACAGACTGACAGACTGACAGACTGACAGACTGACAGACTGACAGACTGACAGACTGACAGACTGACAGACTGACAGACTGACAGACTGACAGACTGACAGACTGACAGACTGACAGACTGACAGACTGACAGACTGACAGACTGACAGACTGACAGACTGACAGACTGACAGACTGACAGACTGACAGACTGACAGACTGACAGACTGACAGACTGACAGACTGACAGACTGACAGACTGACAGACTGACAGACTGACAGACTGACAGACTGACAGACTGACAGACTGACAGACTGACAGACTGACAGACTGACAGACTGACAGACTGACAGACTGACAGACTGACAGACTGACAGACTGACAGACTGACAGACTGACAGACTGACAGTATGTCTTCAAGTTGCGCCGTACATCTACTAATTTCGTCAAATGATTCCAATAAGCTTTTTGGAATGTAAGAAAATATGAGTCATTAAGGAAATATCTCTCTCGCTCTCTTTACTTTTGCTAAGGACCCTGTCATTTTTTTATAAATAAAATTAATCTTTTATTTGTGAAAGTTACTTCAGTTGTATCTTTATTCCCTTTAATTAATTTGATTTGTAGAGAAAAATAATTTAATGGTCTCTCGGTTAAAGAAATATAGTTTTGGTTGCTTACACAACTAGCTGTTTCTCTTGGTATGTTTTCTGCAAAAGGATCTGTAAATATATTTTCTTCTATTTTAGTCCTGGATATTGCGTCAGCTACATAATTTTCTTTTCCTGACAAGTATTTAATCTGATAATCTTATTCGTTTAATTTTATTTTCCATCTTTGTAGTTACATATTTGGTTCCTTTATGTTTTTTAACCAAAATAAAGGTTTATGAATACTTAATATTTCAAAAGCCCTACCAAGTAAATGCGATTTGAAATGCTGGCATAACAGATTGGTTTATGATTTTGTGACAATACTGTTCCTATCGCCATGTTGCTTGAGTCTGTTGTTAAGGAGAATGCTTTGCTAAAGTCGGGATAAATAAAAATAAGGTCTGATGCTATAAAGACTTTTATGTTTTCAAAGGCTTCTATGTAACTTTTTTACCTGAAGCTGATTCTGGCACACTTTTTTATGCGGGTTCTGGAACTTTTTTTACGAAGCGGATTCTGTAACAAATTTTATACGGATTCTGGCACTCTTTCTTATCGTGAGCGGATTCTGGAACAAATTTTTATGGTGAGCGGATACTGAGTTATAGTGGATTCTCACTCACGATCACGCGTGTTTTGGGGGCACGTGTTGTGGGAGTCAAGGTCGTTCGTATAATTTTCTAGAGCAAGGTCGTTGGCATAATTTTCTAGAGTCAACTTCGCTCGGATAATAACATTTTTCCTACTGCGAAGTATTTCCTGGAAGTGTGAAATATTTTTTTTTCTAGAACATTCTGCACAGTGAAATATTTGTTCCCCTTCACTCCCCCTCCACTCTACCACCACTCTCCCTCCCACTTCCCCTCCATCCCGCTTCCCCCTCCACTCTACCTCCCGCTTCCCCACCACTTTACCTCCCGCTTCCCATAGACTCTCCCTCACGCTTCTCCTCGACTCTCCCTCCCGCTTCCCCTCCACTCTACCTCCCGCTTCACCAAGACTCCCTCTCACGCTTCCCCTTGACTCCCCTTCTCGCTTTCGCACCACTCTCTTTCCCGCTTCCCCACCCCCTGCCACGAGCAATATTATAACGCGAAAGGAGGCAGTTATCACAAAGCTCAGTTCTGCCGCCCCCACATAGATCGCACGCTTTGTTTTTCTCTCGTTTTGAAAAGAAGCGGTTATCGCAAGGTCAGTTCTGAACTCACAACAAACCCTCCACTCCCCCTCTCGCTTTCAATATTCTTTATTTTCAGTTCACATTGGAAAATATTATACAAATATTAAAATATCCTCATGTATGCTGAAAAGGGTCAATATTTGTTTTTTGTCAGTGCTTAGCGTAAACCATCCACTTCCCTATGCACACGATCGTTGAAGGCTTTAGATATCGTTTATTTTCAGTATACATGAGGAATTTAAACCAACATTAAAATATCCTCATGTACACAAAAAATAAACAATATTTTTTTTCCATGTACGCGTTTGTTGAAGGCTTTAAATTTTTTTGTTCAGTGTACATAGGAATATTATACGAATATGAAAATATTCCCATGTACACTGAAAAGAAACCAATATTTTTTTTCAGTGTGTAGCTATTGCAAACTACTCAATATGAGTATGAGCATGTAGTTATTAAAAACTGTAAGCTGAAATAATGAAAACAATGAAGCGACAAAATTTAAAGAAGACTTTATTGTTATATTTATAGATGTTTGTATTTGTTGGTTTTTTTATTTTTTTAGTTTTTTTTTTGAGAGGTTTTATCATTCTCTCACTCAGATTGCGATGAAATCGCATTATATTATTTGCTCCCTTTAATACATTTTGTGTTCCAATCGTAGGCATTTTTCTGATGGTGTGTAAGGTCCCCAAATCACTGCCACAAATTATATGCTCAAACTCCTTACAAAATGCATCAATTTGTTTTTTTAGTTCGCCATCCTACAATGTTAGATCTAGTCATTATTGACTGTTGCTTTTTTTTTTCTTTGAATAAAATGTGAATAAAAAAGAGATGAATAATAAGTTGTAATTTTACATGTAAGCTTACATGTAATTTTACATACAATTTTACATATATATGTATTTTTCACAATAAAATTTTTTTATTAATTTTTCCGTTTAGGAGCATGAGGTAGGATAACCAAAATGTATGTCAGCGTCGACATTCTCTTCTGGTATCTGGGTAAGAATTCGGAAACCACCATCTTCATCATCATCATCCTCATCAGAAGTTTCTTAACCACGACAACATCCGTCTGGATGCTGTTGCTCTGGTTGTTAATGCTGTTGCTCTGGTTGTTGTTGCTGTTGCTCTGGTTGTTGTTGCTTTTGTTGTTGTTGTTGCTTTTGTTGTTGTTGTTGCTCCATGTTGTCCTCGTTCTCCTTCTCGTGTTTAGGGATTATTTCGAATGAAATTCAATATTTGAACTGACTTCGAATTCAGCTCTCTAGCGCTATTTATGCATGTTGCTATCTGGCTTTATTGCAGTTGGAAGGGTTCTGAGCCCCGGATGTGCGATTCAATAAACAATAAAAAAAATGTTAGGATAACTAACATTGGATTTTGCCGTTTAATGATTGTGTTAATTTTATATTCCCTTCACATTGGAACAAAGTATTTCTGATATGCCTCCGAGCAACGGACGTATGTGGGGGTATTTGATTTCAATTTATGCGTAATTTTGTTTTCTCCGACTTCGCAGCAAAGTGCTTTTGATATGCCTCCGAGCAACGGATGTATTTGGGTGCAATTTGATTTCAATTAAAGTATAATTAAAGTATAATAAAAACATACGTTTTATTTCATCATAATTTTAAATAATTTGGGTATTCAAACTTTGTAAGTATGCCAAACGAGAATTGTGAACGCCCTGTATTTTAAAATATCGTTGCAGGAAATTGACGTACAAAAGAAAGATAACTTTTAAATTTTTGTATTGCTCCAACATATAACCTAGGGCTTTATTAACTTCGCTCTCAGACTATCGCTTAGTTTTGACCTCCCTGGCTTGCTTTCTTGAGGGTTTTTCTTCAACTGAAATTGTTATTAAATGATTTTGTTTTATAGAAGACAAATTTTTTTCGATTGTATTTAAAATTCAAATTTATTTATTTCTTTTCACTGTCATCACCATGGATTTAAGCCAAACCTTTCAGTATATTTCTAGTATTTTAAATGAATTTCCTACCCATTATTAACCGCCTATCTCTACACAAGTACAATAGATTTGTATACATAGGCTGGGGTGTTGCAGGCCTTGAAAACTATTTTGTATGGTAATTGTTGTTGGAACTGCTTACACTTTTACAATTTTCAAACGTTTGCAACGCAATTGAATACCCTAAATATTTACTCATTTTTAAAATAAACATTATATGGGTCATTGTTCCTTGATTCTGTGTCGTTGCTAACGATACATTTCGTATATTGCGAATATATAAATTAAGAAATTGTTATAACCAAATAAATTATCATAAAGATTAACAATAACGTAAACATAATGTTTACAATATACACATAATTCGGTATGATGGGTGTCATCAGAATTGTATCAATATCAAATGCTACACTATCAGTTGTTGTTGTTGCTGCTGTTGTTGTTGAGGGAGTTTCCATTGTCGCCAAGGATGTGGTTGTTGAGGGAGTTTCCTCTGTCGCCAAGAATGTGGTTATTGTTGTTGTTGAGGGAGTTTCCTCTGTCGCTAAGGATGTGGTTATTGTTGCTGTTGTTGAGGGAGTTTCCTTTGTCGTCAAGGATGTTTCGTCCTCTGTCGCCAAGGATGATTCCTCCATTGATGTTGTTGTCGAGGGAGTTTCTACTACTGTAGAATTTCCTTTTGTTTGAATCGAGTCAATTCTAAAAATTACAATGACTCCACACAACAATAATGACAAAATGCAAGAAACAGACTAAATTGAATTGAAACATGCAATCAACTGTATAGCTTTGTGTCTATACTGTGCAGATCGCACTCTCTCTTTTTTTAATTTATCAATTTCCGTTGCATACAAAGTTATACAAAGTATATACATTGTTTTTCCCTCTGAATACTTTGTATTACTTTGTATGCAAAGGAAATAAATAAATTAAACAAAGAAATAGTAATCCAACTGAGAATGAATCTCTCTCTCTCCCTAATACACAACAACAGGAAAACTTCAGATAGACGACGTTGACCTAAAATAAAACTAAGAAAATATTTGTAGGGCATATGCAGAGTATAAATATATATTGATATACATAAAAAATTTGATAGAAAGTTATAATTTGTAATGCGTCATGTTCATCAATAAATTTTTGCTGAATGTACTCAGAACATTGTTGTAGCTCTTTTTCACCATCAACTTCCTCATGATCATCAGTTGTGTTCATCTCTTTATGCTTTTCGAATTGATTAAAGGTGATATTCAAATTTTTAATATGTATAGTATATATATACTTTGAAGTTTTTCCTTATCCTCAGGCGACAGAATGTTTAGATATTTTTGAATGATGTAAGGATGCTCTCTGGCCAGGATATAACTCTCAGTCGAATCCAGAGGTCCTTTTACAAGAAATTTATAAAGTCACTGAGACATAGGGCTAGAGAGTAATATTCGCGGAGCGAACGATGATATTTGATCAATTATCCAGGAGATTCCGCGTCTATCCAATCGAGGGGGGAGGGGGGTGCTCCAGGACCTACGAGGTTACGGCAACATCAGAATCCCAAGTCCTTTCAAGACGGAAAATTCCACGGGCTGGACCTTCGGGCGAGGCCGCAGCCGGGTTTTATTGTACGTGGCCGAGGTATGAGGCTCGTGGGGCCAAGAATCCTACGGGCTGGACCCTTGGGCGAGGCCGCAGCCAGATTCTGTCGTGGTTGGCCGGCTAAAAGCAAGTTTGATTAGTCAAAGTCGGAAGGTTCTGCCATTCCGCTACGATGTAGAATTATTGGGGCAAGTGAGAGGGTCTTCCGTCTCACCGTCAGAGTTAGTAGGACACGAGGGGATCTACCACCTCGCGGTAGGGTATTAGGGGAGGACACACGAGAGGATCTTCTGCCTCGTGGTGGGAGTTAGTAGGACACGAGGGGATCTACCACCTCGCGGTAGGGTATTAGGGGAGGACACACGAGGGGATCTTCCGCCCCGTGGTGGGAGTTAGTAGGACACGAATTAAGAAGGAGAGTGAGAGGGTCTTCCGCCTCACTGCGCAGGTAGGTTAGTGGATGAAATTCAGAAGATCGGGATAACATATATATAGCGTAAATATTTTACCGCTTCCAATTGGGTCATCGGTCATTGGTAAACCTGAATCGCTCGGGGAACAAAGGGGTGCGGGTGGGGACAAAACCCAATTTGTATATCAACACAGTTTGTCGTTTCCTTTCGTATAAGTTCACTCAGTTTTATTTATCGTGTTTAATTATTCTTGGGTTTCACTGCGCCGATTACAATGATTTACTAACCTTGTTTCCTACCGACCGCGCTTTCTTTCCCGCGTGTTTCTTTGTTTCGTTCGCTTTCCACTTACTAAATCATAAACCTTCATTTTATATTTCTTACGTACTAATGATAATAACGCCAAACTTAGTTAACTACTGCTTATATACATATTGTGGCGGTCTAGCCGTCAGGCAGGATCGTCACAATGAAATCAATAATTTTTTTTGTAAAGGGCATAGTCTTACGTTGTTGTTATTGTTCTCGTATTAATAGAATACTTATATGCAAAACCTGGTTGTAATCATTGATGTGATACGTTCCGATGTTTCTCTGCGACTGAGCGTTTTGGGGTGTGGTCTTGCTTTCATCATAATTCTTAAAGTCCCGCTCAAAAATTTAACTTTTCTCCAACAATTGTCGCTGGTTGCTATTGCCTGGAGCAGTAAACTGATGGCAATAGATTCGCAATGTTTTGTTTTTGAAATCGCTGTGATAACTGCATCGAACATTGATAACACTTCTCGAGTATTGTAATTTGAAAAATCTATTAGTTACAGTGCGCGCATTAATTATTCCTCCAATATCCCGTTCTTTTTGAATTAAATTTCGATGAAAATTTTCAACTGCATCCTCGACTGTGGGATGTTGTTGTTGTTGTTGTTGTTGACTCACTTCCAGAAATGCGGTATTAAGTTTAAAAATTAAATTTAGTTTGATAGTCAATGTTTCGTTTACCACGAGGTCAAACCTAGAGTATTTAATTTCCGTTTGATGGGGAATTTTTTCGATGACATATTCACTTTTTACTATTCCGAACCCATGTACTAAAAATAATAATAGTAAAACAGAATTAATTTCCTTTTTTTTAATTTTTTTTTTATTTTATATATTTATTGTGTGTGTGTGTGTGTGTGAATGATTATATACTTTCCCCTGGGGCGATTGCTTAACAACTAGTTTTACAGAATTATGCTTAAGTATATGCATGCGTAAAGTATATGTATTAGGTATAAATCTAAAATATTTGTATTTTTTGGTTTTTGTACTCTCTCTGGCTCCAGCTATCCAATCGTTATATTGACTGCATCGTTGCCATCGACATTGCGCTCGCTCTCTCGCTCTCTCTCTCTCTCTCTCAACTGATTGTCATCTGTTCAACTTGTATCTAGTCCTTGATGTTTTCATTGAGTATAACATGCTGTGGGTTGGTGCTTTTTTCGACAACTGTATGCTCAATCTCACCGTTCGCCCCTTCACGTACAGTTATTGTTGTTTCAAAATATTAAGTACATTTTATATTTAAAGTTTTCTTTTCATAATTGCTGTTATACAAACAACGAACTGATATAGCTGAAGATTTATATTGTAGATTGAAGTGTCTATAGAATGGTGCTGATGCATTCAGTATTCCTCCAATATTTTTCTCTTTTTCTATTAGGTATGTTTGAAACAATTTGATTGCCCAATCGGCTGTAAAACCGTCATTACCCTCACCGCCTTTGTAATCATCCTCGTTGTTGTTGTTGTCGCCGTCATCGTCGTCGTCGTTGTCGTCATCATCATAGGCTGTTGCTGCTGCTGTTGTTGTGGGCGATATAGTTGACAATTCAATCAACTCGATGGTGTTTGTTGTTGTTGTCCTGGCTGTTGTTACTATTGGTTGGCTTATCAACTCGAATGAGAGGCTTACTTTTAGTACCTCATTGTTTGATAGGGGTAAATTGAATTCTACTCGTTTTGTATTTGCAATAAACAGAAATCGAAATTGGAACAGGAATAACGGGATAACAATTCCCTGAGTTGAAAACGAATAGGAAACATTTACTCGCAACATTTTTTTTTATTTGGTTTCTATTCCGTTTCTAGTTTCTATTTCGCAGTCATCCATCATATGGTTATACTTCAGAATTTATTATTGTTGAACATACTTTTTGTCTTTTTTAAATGCGATAATAATTTCACATTCCATATAAATTAAGTAATTTGTGGAACTACTGGATTATAATAGATAACCCAACTCCTGAATGGTGTGCATAACGGAGTTTGTTTGTTAACTACATTTAACATGTTTAATTTATAAGGATCCGACAATTGCACATGGGGCATTTTCCATACAATGCTAGAAATTGTCATTTTCAATTGAGCCTTTGTTAAAGTAGCAGCAGTGCGGCAAATCCAAATAACAAGTTCAAAGGTACAAAAAAATTAAAGTTCCCCTTCTCAATTTTAAAATCATCATCGATGGACCATCCAGAATTTCTTAGAAAAGATTGTTGATTTCGTTTAATTGATATGTAATTTTTTAAATTCCTTGCAACACCCAAATGTCGTGTTCTATCAATTTCAATACCATTCAATTCATATTGTATTTCATTAAATACATACGCCATACAATGGTTTAATAAAGCTATTGTATTACGAGTGAATCATTGATTTTTGTGATATGCCCTTAAATGTGAAGAAAACTTTCGCTGGGCAACACATACAAATCCTGATTTTGTATTGCAATCGGAATTTCGTCATTGTGCTCATACGACCTAAAATAAGGTGAATAACTATGATAATCTTTCTTTATTATTGAATTATCTATAGTGGGTTTCTCGAGCACATTAAT